>NC_056725.1:1545348881-1545648881 GCF_019279795.1 Protopterus annectens | reverse complement strand
TCTTTGATAGGTGAGTCAAAAGCATTTACCATTGTAGTCCTTCAGACACCGAAAACACTTCTAAGGAGAGGTGCTATGATTTATTTACTTAATCAAATGTCAATAAATAAATGTAATCTTCAGATTTTGATTTTCCTAGAACTAGTCTGGGTTAAATGTGTTGCGGTTAAAGACAAAAAAAGTTGATATCCAGAAAAAAATCTTCCTTATGACAAACTTAAAAATGTACAATTGTAAAAATACAGTTTAGGAGAAAATGTTTTTTTTTTTTTTTTTTGTACATTGACATGGTAACTTACAATATATGCATTGTTATGTTTCAGCACAAAACCTTTTTTTCTTATTGTGCGGTGTGCAGACCTCATTCTGGTTGTACAAGCAGTTAAGCACTAACATTGCATAGTATACAATAGCAGGGATCCAGACAGACTGTGCAAGCCTGCCCGTGTGGGTCATTTATGTAGTTCACTGCATGTTTTCTTGCTGAGCATAAGTCTTTGGAGTTTTTGGACATTCCGAAGCCCCTCCTAAAATACAAAATGTTCGGACTGTGATTAGGATAGTTTTATATCTCTAGACTGACTTTCCATACATCAGAATTACAAAGTTTAGTTACTGCTGGGGTTTTACCCCAGTCTGATGTTAAGATGGAAGGACTGGGCTCTTGTTGTTTACTAGCCTGTGATATGTTTTACACGGTTGTTTAATTACATAACATTGGCCGTAGTGATGTTACCTGGATGTACATTGTTACACCATGGAATTATTTGCTTGAGAAGCAGACCCGGAATTTGCTCCCTGATTGCTTTGACATGCTGTCACAGGAAGTGGTAAGAATATAAGCTCCTGAGTATGGGAAAAATCCTTTCTGTATTCTTGAGCAAGGTTGCTGGAAGGTGAAAGGGAAGCAAAATAGAGGTTTCAGTACGTGAATGCATCTCCATTTTCGGATGCTGGTGATTATGTAATGGGACAGTCTTAAGGCATCATTTATTTATTCATGGTATGTAACCAAGTAGGTGGGCTGGTGAGCCTTAATGCAAGACGATCAGTGTTAAAAGTACACAAGAACAATTAGTGCACAGACATCTTGTATGGACAACTATATGCTTTAATATCCTATGATCAAAGGAACAACAAAGCAAATGAGTCTCAAGACCATTTACACTGTACCAATGCCTACCCTCATTCTGAACCCCCTTTCCAAAAAAGGGCAAAGCAGGTCAGTTCCAGAATAAAGTTATGGGTGCCTATTCAATCATCCAGGTTTAATCTAAAAGCTACCAAGGTGTTTATTTATTTATTTTTACTTATATACATTTGTTTACTGGGGTAGTGCACTGATTGATACTGATCACTTTCTGGTTTAGCCTGAGTGAAATACAAAACATTTCATTAACAAAAAATACAGAAATTAAGCAATAACACAGTATACATAGAAAAACTGTATATACATTCCAGTGAACAAGCACAGTGCAATCTACAATCACGCAAAGTGTAATGTAGAATATAAACATTCATTTTTAAAGTGGTCTAGCTACACTGAATCTTGAGAGAAGATAACAGTCTCAGGAAATTTAGCTTTTTTTGGGGGGGGGGGGGTCAGTCATTTTAAACTGACTTAAATCCTTCTATTTTTACTGTTCAAACATTTTGGTGAAATATTTTTGAATGGACTCCTGAAAAGAATGCAGAGAATACTGCTTTAATGTTTAGGAGGTCTAATTCTGCTTGAATAGTTCTGTGTGAGATATACTGTCATTTTTTTTAAATCTATGAATATTTTTCATGAAAGTCAGCACTAGCCAGAGTGAAGCAAAATGTTACCATAACATTATGCAAGTGTTGTACCCTAGCTTAAATCTATATTAGCTTTGATTAATTTTGCCGTACTTTATTACATACTGATGCAATTACTCATAGCTGTCTCCTTCTAGTATTTTAGATAGAGAGAATAAGTAAAATAAAAGGTTAACAATTATCTGTTGTTATGAAGATACTGAGTTTGGGCAGCATGGCTAACATGGACTTTTGCAGAAAATCACTAGGTGAATTCTAAGCTCGTTGCTCTGAAGGGCAATTTTAAGCCTAACTAATAACATGAAGTCAGAAACAAACCTTGTATCTTATGCATATGTTATGGGACAAGACCAGCTTATTAAAATGTATATTAATTTCAGTTTATTAATGATGCTATAATACGATTGCTAAAAAGCAAATATAATTTGTATGCAGGGCTGGGAAAAATACAGCTTCATAAGCCACAGTATTGCTGTCTTTTAAACTGCATTCTTTTAGTATGTAATAAGAGAAAATAGTACATGTTGCAGTTACTCATCATCTTCTTTCGGCTGTTCCTGTTAGGGGTCGCCATAGCGGATCATCTGTTTCCATTTCTTCCTGTCCTCTGCATCTTGCTCTGTCACACCAACCACCTGCATGTCCTATCTCACCACATCCATAAACCTTATCTTAGGCCTTCCTTTTTTCCTGTTACCTGGTAGCTTCATCCTTAGCATCTTTTTCCCAATATACTCAGCATCCCTCCTAAGCACATGTCCAAGCCAATATAATCTTGCCTCTCTGGCTTTGTCTCCATAACTTCCAACCTGGGCTGACCCTCTAATATACTTATTCCTAATCCTGTCCACCCTCGTCACACCCAGTGCAAATCTTAACATCTTTAACTCTACCACATCCAGCTCTAACTCCTGCCTTTTTGTCAATGCCACAGTCTCCAACCTATATAACATAGCTGGTCTCACTACCGTCTTGTAGACCTTCCCTTTCACTTTTACTGGTACTCGTCTGTCACAAATCATTCCTGACACTCTTCACCACCCACTCCATCCTGCCTGTACTCTCTTCTTCCCCTCTCTTTCACACTCACCATTACTCTGAATTGTTGACCCCAAGTATTTAAACTCATCGACCTTCGCCACCTCTACTCCTTGCATCCTCACCATTCCTCTATCCTCCCTCTCATTCACACACATATATTCTGTCTTAGTCCTGCTGCAATTCATTCCTCTTCTCTCTAGAGCATATCTCCATCTCTCCAGGGTCTCCTCCACCTGTTCCCTACTCTCACTACAGATCACAATGTCATCTGCAAACATCATAGTCCACAGGGACTCCTGTCTGATCTCATCTGTCAACCTGTCCATCACCATTGTAAATAAGAAAGGGCTCAGAGCTGATCCTTGATGTAATCCTACCTCCACCTAAACGCATCCATCACTCCCACCGCAGACCTCACCACTGTCACACTACCCTCGTACATATCCTGTACCACTCTTACATACTTCTCTGACACTCCCGACTTCCTCATACAATACCACAACTCCCCTCTAGGCACCCTGTCATATGCTTTCTCTAAGTCTACAAAAACACAATGCAGCTCCTTCTGACCTTCTCTGTACTTCTCCATCAATAATCTCAGAGCAAACACTGCATCTGTAGTGCTCTTTCCCAGCATGAAACCATACTGCTGATCACTAATCATCACATCCCTTCTTAACATAGCTTCCACTACTCTTTCCCATAACTTCATGCTGTGACTGATCAATTTTATCCCTCTGTAGTTACTACCGCTCTGCACATCACCCTTATTCTTAAAAATCGGTACCAAAAGACTTTTTCTCCATTCCTCAGGCATCCTCTCACTTTCCAAAATTTAATTAAACAATCTGGTTAAAAACTCCACTGTCATTTCACCTAAACACCTCCATGCTTCCACAGGTAAGTCATCTGGTCCAACAGCCTTTCCATTCTTCATTCTCTTCATAGCTATCCTTACTTCCTCCTTGCTAATCCATTGCACTTCATGATTCACTATCCCCACACCATCCAACCTTCTCTCCCTCTCATTCTCTTCATTCATCAACCCCTCAAAGTACTCTTTCCATCTGCTCAACATACTCTCTTCACTTGTAACAATGTTTTCCTCATTATCCTTTATCACCTTTACCTGCTGCAAATCTTTCCTAGCTCAGTCCCTCTGTCTAGCAGGTCCTTTTCTCCCTCCTTAGTGTTCAACCTTTCATACAACTCTTCATATGCCTTATTCTTAGCCTTCGCCACCTCTCTCTTTGCCATGCACCTCATCTCCTTATACTCTTGTCCACTTTCTTCATCTCTCTGACAATCCCACTTCTTCTTTGCCAACCTCTTTCTCTGTATACTGTCCTGTACTTCCTCATTCCACCACCAAGTCTCCTTGTCATCAAACACCTTTCTAGCCATCTCCCTTACTAACTCTGCTGTAGTTACCCAGCTATTTGGTAACTCTTCACTGCCACCCAGTGCCTGTCTTAACTCTTCCCTGAACTCCACCTCACAATTGCCCTTTTTCAATTTCCACCATTTGATCCTTGGTGCTGCCCTCACACTCTTTCTCCTCTTCTTGATCACCAACGTCATCTTACAAACCACCATCCTATGCTGCCTAACTACACTTTCCCCGGTCACCACTTTACAGTCTCCAATCTCCTTCAAACTGGCCCTCCTACACAAGATATAATCCACCTGTGTGCATCTTCCTCCACTCTTGCATGTCACCCTATGCTCCTCCCTCTTGTTAAAATACGTATTCACCACAGCCATGTCGATCCTTTTCACAAAATCCACTACCATCTGACCTTCTGCATTCCTTTGTTTAACACCATACCTACCCATCACTTCCTCATCCCCTCTGTTCCCTTCACCAACATGCCCATTGAAATCTGCTCCAATCACCACCCTCTCACCCTTGGGTACAGTCATGACCACTTCATCCAACCCATTCCAAAATTTTTCTTTCTCATCCAACGCACACCCAACTTGTGGAGCATATGCACTAACAACATTCAGCATTACACCATCAGTATCCAGCTTTATAAACAGCACTCTAACGGACACTCTTTTCACCTCCAAAACACTCTTAGCATACTGTTCCTTCAGGATAACTCCTACGCCATTTCTCCTCCCATCCACACCATGATAAAACAATTTGAACCCACCTCCGATACACCTATCCTTAAGCCCCTTCCATCTGGTCTCTTGCACGCACAATATCCAACCTTCCTTCTGTCCATCATATCGGCTAGCTCTCTCTCTATACCAGTCATACTGCCAACATTCAAAGTTCCGACCCTCACTACCACAGTCCTAGCCTTTCTCCTCTCTTCTTGCCTTTGGCCATGCCTTCCACCTCCTCTCCTCCTTCGGCCAACAGTAGCCCAATTTCCGCCAGCACCCTGTTGGCTAACAGTACTGGTGGTGGTCATTGTTAACCTGAGCCTCGACCGATCTGGTATGTAAATATTTACTGGTGTCCGCATGAATCATTTGGCCAAGTTTTATGCCGGATGCCCTTCCTGATGCAACCCTCCCCATTTATCTGTGCTTGGGACCGGCACAAAGAAATGCACTGGCTTGTGCAGTCCGAGTGGCTGTTGCAGTTACTACAAAAGGAATTTGCTAGCCTGACTCCTCCATGCTAGGAGTGCATTGTTGCTAGGGCAGGTGTGAAACATCCAAGGCCAGAAACAAGACCCCTTGAAGGCAGGTGGAACATGTATAAAAAGTTGTTCACATAAAGTCTGAGGCAAAAATCACGAGGGATGAAGACATTTGCAAAGTTTTCTATAGGACATAGTCATTGTAATGTAATGAAATTGCATGACCAGTTTGATAAGAAAATATATAAAAATACATTTTTTGTATGTAAGGGCTATGAAGACCGACTCCCAGCGCTGTAAGAATAAAATCTGTTTGCACATCCTGAAGAGTTGTTCCTGAGTAAAGGCATACAGGGTAAATTCTTAATGTTATTTATTTATGACTATGACTATTACAATTTGGTGCCATTCTCTGGATCTGAACTTTGGTACTGCTGCAGGACAGTTCTGGAATAGGGACCATCACAGATTTTCTGTGAATTTTACACTGCTTTGTATGAAATAGTCAGAGACTCAGATGTGCAGCTATTCAGCGTGTGCAAACATACTAGCCTTGGTAGCGAAATTGTCTTGTAAGGGGAAAAGGGTTGGTTTGTATTTTTTTTCTTCTTTCTTTTTTTAGACAATTTTAGCAAATGTAAGTGCATGACTATGTTTGTAGTATAAGAGCATGACTGTGTTTTTTGTTTGACTGAGTGGTTGCAGGTCTACAAATAATAGTGGGAGGACCCAACAGTAAACGAATATAGTAAATGTATGTGCACATACAGTCAAAGACAAATTAACACAAAGAGGCGCCTTGTGTCGAGGGCTGTACCCTCAGGATTGAAAGGTAAGAAGTATGAGATATGTTTTTATTTCTATCAATGTATAAGTATGAGAAAAAGGGAAAAGAAAGTTAAAAATAAAATTAAAACAAGTTCATGAGCCCACCGCATAACTGGGATGTAGACTGTAAAGTTAAAACAAGTTCATGAGCCCACCGCATAACTGGGACGTAGACTGCAAAGTTAAAACAAGTTCATGAGCCCACCGCATGATTGGGGCGTAGACTGTAAAGTTAAAACAAGTTCATGAGCCCACCGCATGATTGGGACGTAGACTGTAAAGTTAAAACAAGTTCATGAGCCCACCGCATGATTGGGACATAGACTATACAACAACTTCATGAGCCCAAAGCATGATTGGGATGTCGACTATATACTGTTAAAACAAATTCATGAGTCTACCACATGATAGCACATAGAGGTATGCGTTGTTAAAATAAATTCATGAGCCCAAAACAGACTGGGACTTAGTGTGACTGTGTAAAAGTACCCTCAGAGAGAGTGGTCAGTTCTGGACACACTACCTATCTGCCCCGTTATCCCAACCACAATGCTGGACCCGTAACTTTTGAGCTCACACAGGGACAAAAGCAAGGGGGTGCCATGGGAAAAGGCTGATCGAAACCTCTCCTCTGTTGCTGCACGCTGACAGACTTCCTACCTTTCCCTCCCCGTATGGTGTATAGATTACTACAGTTATTTTCTGTCTTTGGAACTGCCAGAATCCAGGAGTTGTAAGGTAAGCCTAACATTTTTATTATTGCTGATTTATAAAATAAGAAAAATGGCAGCAAAGATAAGCAAGCAAGATCAAATCCCTGAAAAGGGAACACCTGCATATTTTATGTATTATAACAATGGGAAAAAAAGTTGTAAATATTTGCATAACTGGTTTCAGCTTACTAAAAATTGTGTTGGTGGGGTATTTCCATTAAATGGGACTTATGATAAGACTAAATTGCTGACATTGAAAGGTATTTTGGGAAAAAAAAGAAAAGCAAAGTAAGTGGAGAACAAATGAAAGCATTTTATTCTTGGTACAGTAAAGCACTTAAAAGGGAAAAGGAGTCAGCATTAAAACGGTTGCAGAATGTTAATAAGAAATTGTTACAAGTAAAAGAGGTTAAAAAGGCAGTACAGACCAGGAAAAAGGGATCGCTTTATCCTGTCTTAGCAGGTTTAAAACAAACTGAGGATGGTCAAAAAGCAGAAACTTCTAAAGATGATGATAATCCTCCAGTAGTTATTGCACCCCCACCCCCATATGCACCAGTACAGGTATCTCCTGAACAAGACTCTGTTGTTTCGCAGACCCCTCCCTTTCAGTCTACTGTCCAATGGACACCCAGTTTGTGTGATACTGGTACATCTCAGACTGGTTTCCCCTGTTCAATCTTCATCTTCTAAACAAGCGTCTGCAGTCGAGGAGGTTCTTCTTCCTATCCTTCTCGGACAACTTCTACTTTCCCAACAGGGCTATTAGTATTTGACCCTCCTGTATCTCACCATATATGCTCACATGACAGGGTACAACAAGAGATTACAACCTCTGGAAGGGATCTATTGGCACCTCTCAGATAAATGTTGGGGGCTAACAATAGGGAACTTGTTCATCGTCCTTGGACTCCTGCTGATTTGCATACTATGTCTAAAATTTTTCCAAATGTTAGAAAAGAGCCATTAAAATTCAAAGAATTAAAAACTATAATAAAATGTTACAATCCAACAGATTTAAATCAACTGGTGAGGGTAGTTACTTCAGATGAAATAAAAAAGCAGCTACTGAAAAAGGCTAAAATAATAGATTTCACTCTCTTAAAAAATGCATTAACAGATAAACGAACAGCATTGTTAAACAAGATTATGGATGTGTGTCAAGTTCGGACTTACTGGTCTAAAATACAGGCATGTAAACAAAATAAACAAGAAGCCCCTGCACACTATTTAAGTTGCCTTAAAACAGTATTTGCTAGGCATTCAGAAATACCAAACCCAGAAGTGAAAGCTAAGCCAGCTATTGCAGCAGCCTTTGTGCAGGGTCTGCAAGCCCCTGTACAAAATCAAATATAGCAAGTGCTCATAGACTGGCAAGGAAAGGACTTGGAGTCTTTATTAAGTGCTGCAAATCACTGTACAGAATATCAGGAAAAAAACAAAGAAAGGATACAGAGGAGAAGCTGTTAACTTTACAAATCAGGCAGCTGGAAAACCCAAGGGGTCAAGGTAAAAGCAGGGAAGGGAGTAAAGGAATTGCTATAGGATTTAGCAAAAGTGTTGGTCGAGATAAACAAGGTGCAGCTGGTTGGCAACAACGAGCTGGCAGTGCCCTGCAGCTTCATCTAATACATCTTGCTTTAATTGTGGAGAAGCAGGACATTGGAGAGGGGAGTGCCCACAAAGGCAAATGCAAAGAGTCCAAGACACTTGGACTGAGTGGCAACCAAATTATAATAATGCAGTTTTTTTCCTCCACCGCCTCTTCAGATTGAAAGGAGTCAGGAAGCTCCATACTGACTAGGTCAAAAAAATAATACAAAAGAGAATCTTAACCCTCTACTGCCAATAGATCAAAATGAGCCCTACGTTAAGATAAAAATAAATAAAAAAAAACATTTCTGGTGGACACTGGAGCTACTAGGTCAGTGCTAAAAATTACTTCAGATAGTCAAATACCAGTATCAGAGCATAAAGTAAAGGCAGTTGGAGTAACAAATACTATGGTTATGTATCCTGTTTCAGAACCCATCCCCATTTCTTTAGGTCTGATTAAAGAAAATCATTCTTTTCTTTTGAGTACGACTGCACCAGTAAACCTACTATAAAGAGATGTGTTATGTAAGCTGGGTTGTACTATTTACTGTACGCCAGAAGGGGTGTATCTAAATGTTCCAACAGAATCAAAACGAAAAGTATTGGCAGTTTTAGCAAAAGGTGAAGAACGGCATGCTGGAAGCATACAGATAGATGGAGAGTAACTACAGCAGATACCTGCCAACTTGTGGGCTAAGCATGCAAATGAAGTAGGTATACTGAAATCATCAGAAACAGTAAACATAAAATGAAATCCAGCAAAACCTCTCCCTAGAGTTCCACAATATTCACTAAAGCCGGAAGCAGAGCAGGGAATCAAACCTGTAATTCAGTCTTTAATACAACAAGGAATAATATCACCAGCTAAAAGCCCTTGTAATACTCCTATTTTTCCAGTGAAAAAGCCAGGGAAGGATACTTATAGATTTGTACAAGACTTAAGGGCTATAAATAATGTAGTACTGCCTACTTTTCCTATTGTTCTAAATCCAGCAGCAATACTGACTTGCATACCACGTACAGCTAGTTACTTTTCTGTGACAGATTTATGTTCAGCATTCTTTTCTATGCATATTCACCCTGACAGTCAGTTTCTGTTTGCTTTCTCTCATCAGGGACAGCAATATACCTGGACATGGTTGCCACAAGGATATACTGAATCTCATTCATTATTTTCTCAAATTCTAAAAAAAAATTTGGAAAATGTGACATATTCGGGTGAGTCTGTGTTAGTACAATATGCAAATGATTTATTAATAGCATCAAACTCCTTTCAGCAATGTCAGCAGGATACCTTGCATCTTCTGACTATCCTTGAGAAAATGGACACAAAGTGTCTAAAAATAAACTACAACTGTGGTCATCTCAGGTACATTATCTTGGTCATTTAATATCACAGGGTAGCAGGCAAGTGTTACCATCTCGTATTGATGCAATATCTAAGGCCCCGCGTCCGACTAGTCAGAGACAGCTTAGGTCTTTCCTAGGTATGACAGAATACTGTAGAAAGTGGATCCCTAACTATGCAGAAATTGCCAAACCTCTGACATATCTTTTAAAGCAAAATACACCAGAGCCTCAAACTTTGGAACAGTGAAAAGCAAAATTAATTTCAAAACTTAAAGCAAGCTTTAGCTACTGCCCCAGCTTTGGGTTACCAGATTATAATAAACCTTTTATTTTATTTTGTCATGAAAGAAATGGATTTGTTCAAGGAGTACTTGGACAAAAACATGGGGACAGCTATCGTACATTGGCTTATTACAGCACAGCACTTGATTCTGTTACAAAAGTATTCCACCTTGTTTAAGGGCAGTCGCCGCTGCTGCCATTCAAGTTAATCTGGCACAGTTGGTGGTGGCTGAGCATAATCTCACAGTAGCTGTCTCTCATTCTGTATCATCTCTTTTGCTTAAAATAAAAACTTAACAACTCTCAACTGCACATCTAACTAGATATACTTACACTTCTTTCTGATCCATCTATTTCTCTGACCCGCTGTCCTGTTCTAAATCCTGCATCTCTGTTGCCTACTGCTGAAAATGGTAAAAAGCAGTGGTGACTGGTGACTTCAAATTAAAGGAGGGCTGCAGGAGACAGCTGAATGGGTGGGACCAATGGGATGGGGTATGGCCAACTAGAAAGGGGTGGAGTTATGCTCAAAACCACAACAACTGGAACTTTAATTAAATATGCTGCCCTGGGTTCCAAACAGTCATTACAAGAGTCCAATCAAGACAAAATGAAGTGTAGAAGAAAAAATATTTCAATGCATTAGCTACATGACAACTTACTTAATATCCAGATGGAAACAGGTTGTGAGGCATGAAAACATAAATAACTTTTTAAATACATTACTGGAATGCCAGTCAAAATCAAGTATAAAAAAACAAGCAGCACTCAACTCAAGCCACTACTCCTTGCACTGCATTTCTAATTATAATTTATATTCAGCTTTATAAAATTACCAAGTAACATGCTGAAAGTAGCAATCTCTGTGAAACCCCCACTTGTAAAAATGTTTCTTATCCAAAAGACCTGCTGCCTGACACAACTATCTACTTGTTTCATGGGGAAGACATGATCAAAGTAAAAAATGAACAGCAAACACGAAACAAGCTCAAGATAAATTGCTTAATGGATTCCTGCACAAGTTATGGACCACACATGATAGATTGGCCTTCTGTTTAGTTTACGGGTAAAGCCTGCAAACATGACTGCACGTCTCCAAGAAATGTAATGAGCTTCTGAAAATACTGTAATCCTGTCCTTTTATTACAAATACTGTCATATGCATTTAAATACCCAAGGCGTATACATTATCTAGTTATGTAAATATTCTCTGCATGGCAACAACGAAAAGGCTTTCAATGCTGGTAATTCTTTAACAGTATGCTTATTAAAGCTTACTTGCATCTTACAATCTCCGACAAGCTTACCTGATGGTCATTAAATCATTGCTACTTAAACAGAGTAACAGGGCACTGTGACAGCATGTATTTCCTGAATAATAAGAAGTAGAAATCAACAGTATAAAAATATGACAGAAAACCAGAACATTCTGCAAAATCAAGGACAGATGAAAAGCCACGGTCGCACTTGTGGTCTACCTTGGATGGGGGAATACTCTGCACACTTACACTGCATAACTGCTCCTTGCCTTCCTTGGACACATCCAGAGCCACTACAATAGGGAGTGGGGTGCAACAAGTATGTCACAATTTGAAATGTCTCTGGCTGACGGTGATGGCTCTGACACTCATACCTCTCAAATTCAGAGCAAGAAATCTAGACAAAGCCATACATAGAACTAGAAGTGGGACACAGGCCCAAAAATAAGGACAATGTTTAAATATTGCTCTTATTAACTTAGATAATAGAACAGTAGTAGGTCTTGCATTAGTACAAATTTTCTGAAGGGTATGAAATCTGAAACTCAAATGTCTGCCATTATTTTCTAACTTAAGTCTTTAATGACTTGCCACTAATTTGCCAGAAAACCACAATTTTATGAAAAACAGACCAAAAATGTGATGTAAAAATAAAAAAGTTGCCACACAGTACAGCTGGGAACCTGTCAAAAAAGGGACAACTTTTTAATATTAACACTGTTAACTTGAGCAGCTAACAAAATAAGAGCATCTACATGCATTTCTGAAATAAAAGTAATCTATAACTCTGATCATTACAGTTATATATAATTGTAAACCCTCCACGTTTTCTTCCAAAATTGCCATTTTGAGGAGGGATTATTAGGGGAGAGCAACATTTTGAGCCAAAATTGGGGACAATTGAGAGGTTTGGATATTCCTAATTCCACAAAGCGATTTGCATGTACCTCTCAACCTCTTAATGCAGGAAATCTGGACAAGGCCAAATATATTGGGGGAACATGCAAACACTACTAAAAATTGCTCTTGTATAAACTTAAGACAGTTGATAGAATAACAGGTCTTGCATTAGCATGCATTTTTCTGAAGTGTATGACGTCTGAAACACAATGTCTGTCATTTAGTGACTTCATTCCTAAATGATTTGCTAGAAAACCACAAATTTTATGAGGAACAAACCAAAAATAAGAAGCAAATATCTATTAATTCTGCAAAAAATATGGACAACTGAGAGATATAGTTCAACCGGGGCTGTCTTATTTTGCTACCCTTCCCCCCTCACAAAATCATGGTCAAATGGAACCTCCCCCCTGCAGCCATTCCAATGTCCCATTCCTTGGTTATTTTGCCCCATTTACCATGAACACTGTAATGTGCATATTGCTTTACTTCTGTGATGATTTAGATTTCATTTGAAACTTTTAGGTTCATAGGCTCGTACTAGGCTATCTGCCCTAGAGCATTTATAAGCCTAGCCAGAGTGTATGTGGCTTACACCACCCCTTAGGATGAGAACACTATGCCCTTTTAGGGTTTAGTTTACTATGCCTCTGTCTAGTAGTGACACAGAGATGACCCCCGGGGTAAACCTACGATCTCCCATCCACTCGTCGAGATTTCTCTTGAATAGAGTCAGTGAGGGGCTCTGCCTAACATGGACTGGGATTCTGTTCCAGAGTGTAGGGAGCCTCTGGGTTATGAATCTGTCCCTCCAGCACATTCTATTTATTTCTGTGTTGAGGTTTAAGTCACTTGTTCTCGTGGCTCTGATGGATTTGGATTTTCTGAGGTGGAGCATGTCCATTAATTCAGGATTGGACATGGCCTTGTACGTCAGACACAGATCACCCCTGAGTAGGCGGTATGCGACTGAATAGAGCTGGAGTTTTTTCAGTCGGGCAGCATATGACATATGTTCAAGACCCTTTATCCTCTTGGTGAGGAAATTTTGGGGTCTTTCCAACTGCTGCAGGTGTCGGGTGAGATACATCCCAAACGGGGCATTGTACTCAATCATTGGCCTGATAAGAGAAGAGTACAGGGGCACAATGACCTCCCTTGATCTAGATGTGAAACCCTTCATGATAAGGTGGACAATATAGAAGGTCTTCCTAACCACTTTGGCAATGTGAGTGTCAAATAAGAGGTGACTGTCAACCTGGGTCCCTAGGTCCCTGATTACCTCTTCCGTACTTAATGGATTACCGCCTATGTGGTAATTTGTCGGTACCTTGTTTTTCCCAAAGGGTATGACTATACATTTTTTGGCGTTCAGCTTAAGGCCATGGCTCTGGCACCAATTATCCATTTTATTTTGCATTTCACAGCACAAACCCTAATAGATATCTGTTAAACAAAGCAATGCAGTTTCACAATGAAAATAGACTTACCATTAAAACTTCTCTGCCCTTGAAACTCACATGCATTGAAACAGCATTGAAACCCACATTCAAAGAAAATACATTTTGCCAGTGGCAGATAAAGATTAACTTTGGGCTGTTTTCAAAATCATAGGCCCCTTGAACATGAAACATACACATGCTCTTTGATCACCTTCCTGACTGTATTACATTATATTCCTTGTACAATACAGTACAGTTGTTAGAGGGCATTTTAAATGTATTATTTTGAACATTTTTCCAGTAAACAATGAAACAAAATGCATGCACCAATGACAAAACTGCCCAATTCAGAACATTTCCATCATAAAATGTCTACTCAACCACCTATAGTCCACCAGTATCAGTAAATATGCACAATCTCTGAAGTAGTAAAATCCACATTAAAAAAATCTGTAACTAATAAAGAGGTTGCTGCTAGCAAACAACTGTATATGTCATTGTTTCATCTACAAATAAAGTGCCTGTTGCCCTTGAAGAATAAATTGCCTATGTTGCATGCATTAAAAAAATGATAAGCTAGTAATACCACAATAGGGAATGGATGGCAAACTGATAACAGGTTCGTAGTTACTAGGTATCTTTGCCAAAAAGGACTGCAGCATCCACCCCCTTTACAACACAGTACAGTATCAGTAATGCATCTACCTACTGTGGGAGTAGAACCCACAACCTTCTGCATCAAAAGCAAGTATACTACCTGTTGTGCTATTAACAATGCAAGCAGACTAAGCATAAGCAGCACTAAACTTGTGTTCCCCTGCAGCTCTCAGCTCCTTGTAAAATCTACTAGACACTCAGCTGTATCTCTGAACTTTGCAGCACAAGAAATCTGGAAAAAGCTCAAATTTATTGGGGGGGGGACAAAAGGCCAAACACCAGGGACACATTTTAAGCATTGCTTGTATAATGTTGGAAAGTTGCTAGAATAAAATGATGTGTTACCACAATACATTTCACTGCCATGTCTTGAACCCAGGGGACCCTGTGCAAAACAGTCAGAGAAACATACCACTATGCCAAATCAAGAAAGAACAACAGCTTCCAGGGAGAAAGCAAGTAATTCCAAAAGATTCCACGAATTTATTAAAACACAAACTAAAAACCACATTAACGCTCTTAGCAGAATTGCGTTTTCATCCTCTCCAAAGCCAGGACTTCATCAGATAACAATAAATTAAATCAATTAACACTTTAAATATAAATTAATATTCAAATTGAGCCAATCAAAGGAAATGCATCATTTTTAATCAAATCAGTAAATTTTCTGACTCATGAATATTAAACTAAAACATATTAACCCTACCTATGCAATATGTACTTGATGGATACTTCCCTACTTATAAAGTGTTGCTAGATCTGTTGTATATATGTTTCTTCTTGCTTATTGTGTATCTTAAATTTCATTTTTTCATAGTGCAATATCCTGAAATAATTTTAAATATTTTAATATGTATATATATATATATATATATATATATATATATATATATATATATATATAAAGAAAATCGCTCTAAAATGTTAAAAATATATTAAATATATAAAATAATGTATCTAAAATTCATCTTGTTTAACTTTTCATTCTATTTACTGGTGCTGCCATCTCCTGGGCATTTATTTTATAACAGGGAATTTAAATCTCTGCAGCTCTTAGTTTCAACACAGGAGATAAAGAAGTATGTTCATTTAATCCTGGTTTCCTGGTGGCATCTAATTTAATTTGCCACCACAATTCCTTGTAACCTAACCACTCTTCCCATAAACCTCCTCTTAATTCTTTTTTGACCTGTTCGATCACAAAAAATTCAAACTTTCCCTCTTCACATTCTTTCGTATGCTTATATAATGCATTAGTTTCCTTAGCTTTCAAGATGTCGTATGTATGTTCATAAATCCTCCTCTTCAGAGCTCGTTCTGTTTTCCCTATATAAAATGAACTGCATTTTTTACAAAGGGCCAAATATATAACTCCTTTTGTTTCACAACTGTAATATGCATTACTCCTTATAATTTTGTCCCTACTAATAATGTGTATCTCGTTGGTGTTCATCATGTATTCACATTGGTTACAGTGGCCACATTTAAAACTATCTTTCCTTTTCTGCCCATCAATTGTGCCTCTTCCATAATCAAGAATATCAAATTTAGAATGAGATTCTAAAATTCTTTTCATGTTCCATGAATTTTTGTACACAATTTTTGGGACCGTCTTGTTAATGTTTTCCATGTCCATAAACATGGAAAATTTGTCCCATTCATTCCTGAATATATCACTTATTCTGATGTTAAAAGTATTATATTCCATGATGAATGCTTGTTCATAGTTATCTTTAACTTCGACATGACTAGATAACCTATTATCTAAGTTGTTCGATTCTCTTACCCTTTATGGGTTGAAATTTGTAGGCTCTACCCTTTTCTATCTCACTTCTTATCATCTTAATGAATAATTTGGGATATCCTTTTTCTTCAAACATTTTTTAGAGAAAATCACATTCATGTATGAAATCCTCACTTGAACTAGTCATACGACTACCCCTCACAAATTGTCCCTTGACGATGTTCTTTTTACAATGTGAGGGGTGCGCACTAGTGAAGTGAAGAAAAGAATTACAAAATGTATCCTTCCTATAAATTTTTGTTTCAAAATCTTTTTCAGTTTTATATATTTCCACGTCCAGATACTGTAACCTATCGTTTGAAGAAGTATAGGTGAATTTTAAGAAATTGGTAGTATTATTTATATACTCAAAACATTCTTTAAACCTGTCCATATCACTGGTCCAAAAAATAACTATGTCGTCCAAAAACCGGCGATACAACGACCAATCACCTTTATATTTAGAATCTAATATAAAATCCTCCTCCCATTTAGCCAGGACAATATTCGCATACGTGGGTGCGCATGCTGCTCCCATAGATATGCCCTGTGCTTGTTGATAGTATTCTCCATTAAACATGAGAAAATTATATTTCAATACCATTTCTGTTAAATTCATTATGGTACTTTTATCTGAATGGGTAAGTTTCTTGTCCCTATAAATCATATCCTCGAACATTGTTAGACCTTCATTGTGTGGAATACATGTGAAGAGGTCTACCATGTCTATGGTGATAAAAATTAAATGGTCGTTGACCAGTTCTGGAGTTATACATCTTAATAGGTCCCAAGAATCCTTCAATATATATTGGTTTTCAGCACATATATGTTTGATTTTACTATCCACAAATTTTGCTAATGGAAGTGTTTTAGACCCATCCGCTGAGACAATAGGTCTCAGGGGTGGGTCTTCCATATTTTTGTGGATTTTAGGTATCCCAAAAATGATGGGCGTTTTTGGTTTGGCCACTTGTAGGAATTCAAAAGTTTTTCTATCTATTGTTCCGTCAAGAACCATATCATTTAATAAGTTATCTATCTTATAATATGCCACTTTCATTTCATTCAAAGAGGCAACTTTGTATCTAGTTGTGTCCCTTAACATGCAGTTCATTTTTCCTTCGTATATTATGTTGTCCATAAACACTACTCCACCCCCCTTATCAGGTTTCATAATTCTTATTTCTTTATTCCTTTTGAGTTCATATAATATCTAATTTTCTTGTTTAGAAAGATTGAACTCATGTATACTTTGTTCATATACTTGACTAATTTCTTTTTCCAACATAATTTCCAGATTCCTGATTTGGGGGTGTAAAGGAGGATTATAGGTACTTTTACGGACCAATGACGAGCTCTGAGGAGGTATATCCAACTTACTTTGTTGGGAAAAAAGCATTTCTAAGTTAATTTTTCTAAGAAACAATTTCATATCAATTATAGTATTTACTAATTCCCCCTTTGCAGTGGGAATGAATTTAAACCCCTTACTTAGCAAGTGAAAATGTTGTTTATTGAGTGTAATATTACTGAAATTGTATATGGAAAAATTATTATAAATATGTTGAACGCCATTAATAGTTATACTGTTCTCTTTAAAATCTATGGAAGGGTTCGGGTGCATTAAAAGTAATACCTCCCTCTGCCCCCCCCCCCCCTTTTTTGAAAATTTTGAAACCCATTATGGTTTCGGTTACCATTTTGTATTTCACTATTTAATGGCGGGAATTCATTGTCATAATCCCCATTCGTCCATGCTTTATTAACCCTAGTATCAAAACCTGATGTTTGGTTATCCTGATTAGTGTAGTAAGCATACGTTTCACATTTAATAGGAGGTGGTTTGGGATAGTTATTGTTATTTTGGTATTCTCCGACATCTCTCTTTAATTTATTTATTTTTCGTTCCACTATTTCTTTACACTTCACATCTATGTCTCCTTTAACTTTATAATATTTTTCTCTTTCTTCACTGATGTCAAACATAAGATCTTCTTTAGTGCAAGCATCCAGTGTTTCTATTTCCACCTTTAAAACTTCCTGCAATCAATTATTTTCCTTAATTATTAACCTTAAAATTTCTAAGCCACATTGATTGAACACTTGTATTAATTCTTTATGAAAATCTGACCCTGACTCTACATTATTTGGGTACTTCCATACCCTTAGTCCTTTTGGGACAACCTTTCTGTTTAAACACTCAGTCAGGTATTCATTCTCTATAGTTAATGTTTTATACTTCAACATAAGTTTGGATAGTTTGTCAATCTTAGCAGAGTATGTTAAATCAACACCACAATTCAAGTTGTTTACTTTATCAAAGTTAATATTGAACGGCAATTTCAGCCAATCTCTTGTATCTTTTTTCTTCCACGTCTTGTGGAAAGAACTATTTACAGTACCTTCATGTGCCTTACTCATGGAAGGCTTGTCAAAATTATTCCTGGCTTCTCCTGAGTTCAATGTCTCATTTTGAAAATGTTCATTACAGTTTTCATTCCATGCAAAAATAGCTGGTGTAGCGACCAGATTGAAGGAATCACCATTCGGTTCGTCCACTTCAAGGTCTCGTTGCAAACAGGTACTCCGATTGCGTTTCCTCTTGGATTTGGCCCCTAATAACCCTTCGGTTCCTTCCAGTTCTACATTACATTATTCGCGTTTTCTGTCGCAACGCGAGTGACACAATGGGGTTAGAAGGTCAATCAATTGCGTAAGCTGACCTATCAGCCTACGCGATTCCCCCATATCATCTTTCGAAGTCGCTCCTTCCATCTCCTGGGTAGCCAAAAAAACAACCGATAAAACTTCAAAAGCACACCACCAAGTTCACAAAGAAAGAACAACAGCTTCCAGGGAGAAAGCAAGTAATTCCAAAAGATTCCACGAATTTATTAAAACACAAACGAAAAACCACATTAACGCTCTTAGCAGAATTGCGTTTTCATCCTCTCCAAAGCCAGGACTTCATCAGATAACAATAAATTAAATCAATTAACACTTTAAATATAAATTAATATTCAAATTGAGCCAATCAAAGGAAATGCATAATTTTTAATCAAATCAGTAAATTTTCTGACTCATGAATATTAAACTAAAACATATTAACCCTACCTATGCAATACATACTTGATGGATACTTCCCTACTTATAAAGTGTTACTAGATCTGTTGTATATATGTTTCTTCTTGCTTATTGTGTATCTTAAATTTCATTTTTTCATAGTGCAATATCCTGAAATAATTTTAAATATTTTAATATGTATATATATAAAAAAATGCCAAATCAGCTGAAACAGAGGAAGACAAACTTAAATGGCTACCATTTAGTGAATTCCGTTCTCACCATAGCTGTCAACCTCTTAGCAAAAAACACCTGAAAAAAGCCAATAATGTGGGAATACAGCTGCCAAACATATTCAGTGAATTCAGTTCTCACCATAGCTCTCAACCTCTAAGCAAAAAACATGTGGACAAAGCCAGTAATGGGGGGAATGCATCCCCCAAACATTCAGTGAATTCAGTTCTCACCATAGCTCTCAGCCTTAGCACAAAATACCTGGACGAGGCCAATAATAGGGGAATACAGTCCCAAATATATGGGCAAATTTCAAATATCCATGTTATAAACTTAGACAACTGCTAGAATAAAAGGTTGTTTTACCATGTACTTTCTGAAGAATATGAAGTCTGCAATTCAAATGCCTGTTATTTTTAAACATTTGTTAACCAGGAAACTAGTCTGACTTGGAACAAAACAAAGCCAATTTTCAGCAGAGCAGGGAGAAACTCTCCAGAAACATCTTTGTAAGGGATGGGATGACATGCAGACTCCACACAGAAGGCACCCCAGCCAAGAATCAAACCAGAGAATGTATAGCTGTCAGGCAACAATGCTACCAGTGCACCACTACACTACAAACCTTGGCAAGGAAAGCTGAAGATACAGAAACCACACATTTTATGAGGAATAGAACAAATATGAGGCAAAAATCTGCACTTTTTTACAAATAGTGGTGGGTAGGGAATTCAGGTCCTTGCCACCTGCATCCAAGGTACAGGGTTCAAACCTGCATATCTCTACTCACCACTATGTGTTAACAGGGACATTACACACACACACACACACACACACACACACACACACACACACACACACACACACACACACACACACACACACACTCACACACCTCCTGACTGAAGCAGCAAAACATTGTCTGGAAACCCGTGCTCGACTTCAATGCTTCAAAGTCAACTTACCTGTCTCCTGATTGGTCCTGTCTACGGATCAAGCAGTCCAGAGCTCCTCTGTTTTGTGCGGTCATCTACACATGAATCATCAGAGCCAACAGAGGGAAATCGACGTGTGACAGATAAATCATCTGCCCAGTGAGAAGGTCAACTTCAGTAGCAGTCCATAATGAATCCAGTGACAACAGGTACTTTTGCTTTGTTTCTGCTTCTGTTCCCTTCTATAAACTGGTTGAGAAAACAGTTTCTTGCTGATCCTTCGGCAATATGCCAAAAATCTAAACAAAACAAACTGCTGAATATGTTTGCATATACCTCATCATTCCAAGGCAGGGACTCCTATGATTCCCATCCCTGCATCACAGGTGTCATTTAAAAAGGACCTTAATAACATCAGCTTAACCTGGCATAATGTAACTGAGTTTTCAAAGGTTTTCTTTCTTCAACTTGCAACCACACATCACGGAGACACATGTTATGCCAGAAATTGGACAGTACCAGTAGGAAAAAGCAAATGTAATGACACCAGGCATGAAAGTGTTAGACACTTTGCACTTAAAAAGCTATGACTGGGAGCATGGCATGGGCATGATAAGTGACCATTACTACATCTGTGGTGATCGTGCCTACCCCTGGTTGACTACAAACTGGCCTGAATGTTGCTTTGTAGGCTGTATTACTCCTACTATTCAACATTTCGAACACCCACCAGCAGGCAGACTGAAAAATAAGCAATCAATCCACTGGACAAAGCAAGTATTTTCAATTTTTAATCCTGAGTATAGAGTGCAAAGGACAATGCTTAAAATCACCATACTTGCCCAAATTCTACGGGAGGTGGCCAACAAAACTTCACATCACATCAAGATGGCAAATCGAAAAATGACTGAAATGCGAACTGTAGTGTTACAAAATCGATTGTGCAGCAGTTAGCATTGTCGCCTCACAGCAAGAGGTTCTCCCATTCGATTTTCGGCTGGAGTGCCTTCTATGTGGAGTCTGCATGTCCTCCCCATGGCCGAATGACATATAAAGACATGCAGGTAGGTGCATGCATGAATGGGTGTGCCTTATTTGAAGGTTGGGTGTCGGGCTGGCAACTCGGCATCGTAAAAATCCATTGTCAATCATTAGTGGACCAGAGTTTCGCTGTGGTGACCCCTAACCGGGGTCGAAAGACATTACTTTTAGTGTTACAAAATCGATTGGCACATGATATAATGCTTCCTGCAAAAAGGGGGTCATGTGCCCTCATAGGGAGTCGTTGCTGTTCATATATTAATGACTATCATGATGAACTGGAAAAACTGGCAAACTTCATGGAACAAAGGGCCAAAGAGTTGGACAGCACATCCAAAAACTGGACACTTTTTGGATGGTTGGGCAGTATTTTTGGTAACATGGAAACTAGCATAATCCAGGGTATTGTCATTGTACTTTTTGTTATATCTGTAATCATTTTGGCATTTTCTATTCTAAAGGCTGTGATTACAAAATGTTTAACCTCATCTGCACATAAAATGCCACTGCATGCAGAAATCAATGACAATTCTATTTTGACAAAAAAATTATAGTGACTAGTATGACGCTGAGGCGTATTTTATCAAGTTAAAAAAATAAAAATATAGTTATATGTATGGTATGACACTAATAGTGTCAGAGGGAGGAAACTGTTATGGGACAAGACCAGTTTATTAAAATGTATATTAATTTCAGTTTCTTAATGATGCTATAACATGATTGTTAAAAAGCAAACATAGTTTGTATGCAGGGCTGGGAAAAATACAGCTTCATAAGCTGCAGTATTGCTGTCTTTTAAACTGCATTCTTTTAGTATGTAATAAGAGAAAATAGTACATGTTGCAGTTACTACAAAAGGAATTTGTTAGCCTGACTCCTCCAGGCTAGGAGTGGATTGTTGCTACGGCAGGTTTGAAACATCCAAGGTCAGAAACAAAACCCCTTGAAAGCAGGTGGATCATGTATAAAAAGGTGTTCACGTAAAGTCTGAGGCAAAAATCATGAGGGATAAAGATATTTGCAAAGTTTTCTATAGGACACAGTCATTGTAACGTAATGAAATTGCATGACCAGTTTGATAAGAAAATGTATAAAAATATTTTTTTGTATGTAAAGTGAAAATGCTTCATCAAGGGCTATAAAGACTGACTCTCAGTGCTGTAAGAATAAAATTTCTGTTTGCACATCCTGAAGTATTGTTCCTGACTAAAGGCATATAAGGTAAATTCTTAAAGTTATTTATTTATGACTATAACACATATGAGGTGAAGACCTTAACCATTATGCCAAACTTACCCTACACTATGTATTGTCTGCTTAATAAAAGAAAGGATTATGGCAAGCATGAAACATTTGCTGATGTAGGATAGTACTAGAAAGTTAGGATGAAATCTATTTGGGTTCAGAAAAGTTGTATGACCCAACTTCTTTATTATCACCTACACTTTCTTAGTTGAGTGTTTTGTGTAAAAAAATGGTGCCTAGAAAAAATCTGACTTACTATTATCAATGATACTTCAGACAATATTACTAGTGATTCTTACACACCTGACTCTATACATTATTCTCTTTGAGGGAAATGTATGTGATTTACAGAGATACCATTATTGATGAAGATTTTGACTGGTCCTTGATGCCTTCCGTGCCAGAAATAGGGTGATTTTTTTCCAGAATAGTTAGGATTACATAAAATGTGTTCCAAACGGGTAGAACCCACTAAATGTAGAAGCCTAGGAGCAGCAATCCAGGCAATATACTGATGCATAACATCTTCATACAGGCTTTTTGCAGTCATCCTGTATCATAAGTGTAAATTAATATTTTCTCATCTTTTCCTTGAACCATCCACATCATATTTTCCAGCTGTGTCCTCTTGGTGTTATACAACTAATTTTTTTCTGAAAGAAGATACCCACCTGGACTCTACTTAAAATTTTTTTGTCTTTTTTCCCTTACAGACTATGCATATTTAACTTTTTTTTACATTCTTTATATAGCTGACTGGAATGGTCCAGCTAAGGTATAGTTTAGCGAGATTACAAAAGTATTTCTTTCTGTATTTTTGACTGTGTATATATGTGTGTGTCTGTGTGTGTGTGTGTGTGTTAAGTACGACTTGGTGGTTCATTACAGAGTTTGAAATGAAGAGTAGGTGATACTCCAGATCAGTGTTTATCTTGAAAGGATAGCTCTGTGTATAGATAAACGTATAATTGCTGCAGAGAATAAAAGACTAATGGGAAGCTGGAGGTGGTTAGCTAGACATTTATTAATAAATCAGGTGCATAGTAGAAGCATTAAAAGTGACCCTTGAAGAACTCCTTTGAGGAGCAGAGCCAAAGGAGAAGTAGTAGAGCCTAGTTGTACTTTTGAAGTATCTATTTTGAAGGAAGGATTTGAACTATTGAAAGGCTGTGGGGCTTATCCCAACTGGAAGCAAAGAGAATATGAGTAGATTGCGGCCTACTAAAAACAAAGCTTTAGTAAGGTCAATGTAAACAACACTTGGGAACAGCACTTTGCTTATGTTTTACCAGATACCATCAGAACACATGTAAAGTGTGGTCGTGGCATTCCTCATAGCTCATACGTGTTTACCAGGTTAATGATCATAAGGGCTTTTTTAAACCTAGCCATGCATTCCAAATCTATGACAAGTTCTGGTATCCTTGATAAGTGTAAGCAGGGGCTTGGGAGATAAACTATTTACAGGCTAACCAGAAGCTTTGCTGAAGGAGTGATATGATTTCTTACATTTGGGTATATTAAATTCTAATAATAAATCAAATTTTGCTACAATGAGAAGAACTTTTGAAGAGATTGGATGGAAGTCATTGGGGGAGGTGGGACTGTTTTATTTATTAACCATTTGGAAGGTAGTCTTGGTAGGAGATAATAAACCTTGGATAAAGGGTTTCTGACCCAAGAGGGGTATAGGTAAAGATTTTGTTTAAGAGTATATCAATATACTTTGGCCTTATAGCTCCAAAGCAGAAGGGGAGAGTCAGAGTGTGTATCTCCGGTATGAGACTAGGACTATGAGTTATAAGGAATGTAGGAGGGAGTGATCAGAATTTGCTTAGAAAGTGAAGTGCAGTGGAGTTAGGGGGCCTGATGAGGTGTGAATACTTTATTTATTTTACATTTGTTAACTGAGATAGTCCGACTGGACACATATCCATTTTTCAGCGGAGGCCTGGGGAGAAAAGCTCCACATGCGGATAGTTACATAAGAGTTAAACAGTAGCAGTTTTATACAGTCCATATAGATACCAGTACAGAATTATAGGATTATATGCACACTTGGAATACATACATACATACTTAAACTTAACATTGTAGTTTTCTTGTTCGAACTTAGACATTTCTAGTGGTACAAGGCTGAAAAAGGTAGCATGTCATTCAGTAGTACAATACATATGAGAATGAGACTAAGTCTGAAACATTGACTATTTTACAGATAGCCAAGTAGTGAAGAGAGTGGTCAGCTGGTTAGTCAGGGTTGGTACAGGGGCACAGCCAGTGGCTTTTTACGAATTTTTTGAGAGATGTTTTAAATTGGTTAATAGTCTGGTTTGCTGTAAGTTCAGCAAGAGGCCGATTCCAGATTGTTCCAACAGAGTTGCAAAATAATGAGTCACCTGCTGTGTTTTTAGATTTAACAGTTTGTGCCAGTATTTTGTCAGAAGACCGGAGAGTTTTTAGGTTACTGTAAGGGGTAATTATATTTTTGAGTATGGGTGTGCTTTTGGGCTGATGGAGGACTTTGCAGGTTATTACTAATTGATTATACTGGATTTGAGAGGGAAACTCTAGCCATCCTAGAGATCGCAGGTTAATACAGTGGTGGGTTCTATATGCTGAGCCTGTGGCAAATCTGGCTATGGTGTTGTAGCACCTATTGAGTTTATTGAGGTCAGATTTACTCAGGTTTATATAGATTGGGGAGGCATAATGGAGAGTTGAAAGTAAATGTGTTCAGGTAATAACTGTCCTAGCAGTTGGGGTTAGAAATGCCTTAATTCTATATAGAGATCCTAGCTTTTTGTTGACTGTTTTAATGGTTTTGTCGATGTGAGCATCAAACTTAAGGTTATTGTCAACAATTACACCTAATAGTTTTGTATTACTTTCTGGGGAAATTATTGTGCCATTATCAGATATTATGGTGAATGATGGGAGTGTAGCTTTCTGGGTGGGGGTGAAGAGTAGCAGTTTTGTTTTATTTGGATTCAATAGAAGACACCTGTCAGTGAGCCAGTTTTCTACTACATGGAAAGTGTTTTGGGTTAAGGTCTGCAGGTCTAGTGGGGAGGTAGCAGAACAGATTAGGGTAGAGTCATCTGCATATTGAATGCAGGTTACATTGGGGATGACTGTATGAAGATCATTAATGAAGATGGAAAACAGGAGAGGTCCTAGTACAGACCCTTGAGGAACTCCAAGGGTGACTGGCAGTAGGGAAGAAAGGCTGTCCTTCCATAGCACAGCTTGTTGTCTGCCACTTAGGTAGGACTGAAACCAGTGTATTGCTAGGCTGTCTATGGCAAGAGGTTTTAGTGTTTGAATGAGTAGCTGGTGGTTTACCATATCAAATGCCTTAGATAGGTCAAGAAAGACAGCAGAGGGGGGTGTATTATTATTACGGATTTGATTTATTGTCTGAGGGAAGGATAGAAGGGCTGTGGTGGTACTATGGTGGGGTCTAAATCCATGCTGGGAGGGAGCTAGGAGATTATGCAAATTGAGGTAATGAAGGAGTTGCTTGTTGATACATCTTTCCATAATTTTAGCCAGAGGGGACAGAATGGCGATGGGCCAGTAATTTGATAGATCAGTGGAGTTACCCCCTTTATGTGGAGGAATTACATAGGAGATTTTCCAGATGGGGGGGGATATATGCTTCAGAGATGGTTCTGTTAATTAATACTGAGATGGGATATGCTATTGCATGTGCAGCCTTTTGAAGATATTCAGCCGGGACTAGGTCTGCTGAAAGGGTGGTGGGTTTCAGTTTCTTGATTAAGGATCGGATAAATGCTGTTGGTACAGGTTGAAAGTTAAAGAATGGGTGGGTATTGGATATGGGGTTAATAGGGTTTAGGTAGTTGGGGCCTAGTTGGTTGGCAAGGGATTGTATAGTTTCCGTAAAGAAGGTGTTGAAGTTGTTGGCAATATTTTCTGGAGGTTTTTGGAGGATAGACGCAGGTAGTAGTATTACCTGGATGGAGAAGATTATTTAAACTGGGCCAAAATTTTTGTGATTGATTTTGATGTTTATGTTGCAGGTTACAATACTAGTCTTTTTGTCTAACATTATAGACTTCTTAGTATCATTTCTTAGCTGTTTATATACTAGTTGATCCTTAGGGTTTTTATTGGTTTTCCAAGATGACCAGACTTTTCTATTCATGATTTTTTGTCTAGTTTCTTTGGACAGCCACGGTGCTACTTTTTTCTTTGTTCTGATAGTCCATGTGGGTGCATGATTGTTAAGGATTGTAAGAAATGTGGAGTTAAAGTGTAATACTGCCTCGTCGAGTGGGAGTAGTCTATTGCAGTTAGATGTTTGAAGTGCTAGTTGGAATTTGGTTTGATTGAAGCTCTTATTGTTCCTGATAGTTCTGAAGCTAGGTATTTGAGGAATATCATTTTTTTGTCTGAGTATATATGTTAGGAGGTGATCACTTATTTCCTCAGGTTGGGTGCCTGCCTTATACATTTGGGGAGGGTTATTAATGAGAATCCAATCTACTATGCTTTCTTTGTTATTGGGCTTACTAGTTCTGGTGGTGGAGGTTATGACTTGGGAGAAACCATATAGAGTTATGTGGGTAGTAGGGAAGTCTGAGGAGCAGGTGTTCAGTCTATATTAAAGTCACCTAAAAATAGTTTCTTGTGGGGAGTTTATGGACAGCCACTGTAGAATGTCTTCAAGGATACTGGTGTTGTTGCCAGGTGGGATATAAATGCAGCCGATGTTTATAGATTTATGCTGGTTAATTTGTAGTTTTGTAAAGAGTATTTCAGATTTATCAGCTTGAGGAACTTGTGGAGATTTGGAAATAGTTACATTAATTGAAGATTTATATAAGACAGCTACCCTGCTTCCCTTCTTTGAGATGCGGTCCAGTCATATTATACTGTAACCTGGAGGAGTAACTTCATTGTCAGTGGTGGATGGCTTTCGCCAGGTTTCTGTAAGACATAGTATATCTGGGGAGTGTACTGCTAAGAGGGCATGCAGGTAGCGGATTTTATTATTTAGGCTTCTGATGTTTAGGTGGCAGGTGAGGAGAGAGGTAGAGGAGATGTTTAAGTTATGCAGGCTACAGGGGACATTATATATTGGGTTGGATGCTTCTGATGGGGTTGGTCCTGGGTTGGGGTGGATGTCCCCATCCATTGTGAGGGTAATTCGAGAATAGATTATTAGTTTTTGAAGTTTGAATAATAGTTTGTAGTAGTGTTTAGTTCTAGGGTTAACATAACTGACTCAAATGAGCTGTTGAGTTATTGTAATATGGGAGTTGGAAGGGAGGGGGAGTAGTGGCTGATTAAAGTTATGTGAAAAAGCATGAGTATTGGTCTGTGATCTGGGGTAGTGGGAGCCTGGAAGGAAGAGATGTTTATAAGCTGTGATAAAACACGTAACTATTAGCATGGGTAAAAGGTAGTAGGAGGGCTTTGAATTGAAAGGTGGGGTTGAGGCTTGTAGAGGCATTGAAGAGGTTTTGCAACTTACAATTGTTTAAGAATGGGGATGGGAGGGTAGTAGATAAAGGTAGAGTAGAGAAACAGGGAGGGTGTTGTGGTTAGGGTGGGTCTAACAATTGCTGATTGGTTCTATAATTAAGGGAGTGGCAGTTGTGGCTATAAATTTAGCACATCTAGGGGCGGGAGGAATTTGGGGGCAGGGTGGGGCACGGAGTGAGCCCGAGCAGAGAGAGGACGAGTGTAGCATGGCTAATGCAAAGAAACCATCTAGCAGTGGGAAACTATCAACACATTAAGTAGAATGAGGCTTTTTTATTTGTTTGTTTTAAATACTTTCTTACCCTTGTTTTTGCCTTCAGTATACAATTTTACGTAGTATACTGTTAATAATCACTTTTTGCAGCCTTTTCTCACATTAAGCTTCTTCTGCCAATTGTCTGCAATTTTTATACAGAGCACAAGAGTTTAAAACCCTGCTTCAGGTTTATGCTATGTAATTTCTAGTTTTATGTTTTATGCAGTGAGCTCAACAGTTTTTCCTTAGTTAGTATGATTAAGCTCAGATTCTGAGTGCTAAAATCTAAGGCAGACAGCTGGGCTACAGAGCCTACAGTGAAAAGGAGCTTTGTTCTGTGTGTCTGAATTAATTTATGCTAGTAATATACCTAGAAACTTAGATATGTTCACTAGGTAATCCTTAGCTATAGGAGTAACCCAGTTTAGTATTTTAGGGTTGATTGTGGGGCTTTGATGGATTACTGGTAGTGCTGTAGACCCGGTATGGCTAATCAATATAGTACATACAGACAGGATAAAATAATATTAACCATGGCAGATCTTTTCAGAGTTGAGGGACAGTGCAGGAAAGTTTCCAGTTAGGTTTCAGCAGGGGAGGTGTCCTTCTGGCATTCAAGCCTTTCAGGGATCTAGCAGATAGAGGGGGATAGAACCTTGGCAGATGTTTTCAGAGTCAAGGGACAGTGCAGGAAAGTTTCCAGTTAGGTTTCAGCAGGGGAGGTGTCCTTTTGGCGTTCAAGCCTTTCAGGGATCTAGAAGATAGAGGGGGATAGAACCTTGGCAGATCTTTTCAGAGTCGAGGGACAGTGCAGGAAAGTTTCCAGTTAGGTTTCATCAGGGGAGGTGTCCTTCTGGCGTTCAAGCCTTTCAGAGATCTAGCAGATAGAGGGGGCTAGAACCAGTGAGCAGAATTCAACTGCTGTTGAGCACTTGTGTCCTGATGGGAGCCTAGTAATTTAAAGATTATAATATCACTATTTATGGGGTCTATGGGTGCTGAACATTCTGCAATTTTGTGACAAGGTTCCAGAACTTCTTTGGGTCACTTAAGAGTTAATTTGTGGGTGTTTAAAAGAAGTTGGCTTTATGTGTTCTAGTAGAATTTTTAACTAAATTTCTTAAGAGTATGAATCTTTGTTAGAGTAGATTCTACTGGAAACAGACCGCATCTCTTAACTTGCAGAGAAATTTGTGCCCTTTGACAATTCATTGTTTTTTTCCCCCCTTAGATGAGAAGTGTCTAGAGACTTAGGGAAATATAATTAAAGTAGCATGTTGGTAACTTTGGTGGCTAAGCTGGCCAGGTCTTAAAAGACAAGAAAAAAATTCCTGTTTATTTCAGAGAGAGGGAGAGAGAGAGAGAGAGAGAGAGAGAGAGAGAGAGAGAATGTTGTAGGCTGCAATGATTTTTGGAATATTGGTCTGAAGGAGACAAGACAGGAAGGTGGTTTGGAATGGTCACTAATGGGCGGTGGGGGGATGGAGAGGTTAGAAATCTTTTTAATGATATTTGTATTTACCAAGTCTAAGAGGGAGTGGGTATCTGTTTTAATTTTAAGCCTTGTACCTTCTGTAACTGAGTGAAACCCTGTGATGTAAGGAAATGTAGAATTTTTGAGCTATTGGAATTAGAAAGGTTGATACTAAAATCACCTAGAATAATGGTGTCTTTTCTGGGATTTCTTATCTGTAAAAATACTGCTAAGAAGAGTGTTAAATTTAGTGTAGTTCAAAAGGGATAGATAGGCTACCACAAAAGTAAGGGAATGACATTGTTTACCCTGGAGTGATACAGCTACCAGGTGGGATCATAGAAGTTTAAAGACCTCTTATTCATAGTACTGCATTCACACTGTGACTTCTTAAAAGCATATGAACAATATTAGGCATGCGATCACTGGGACCATAAGAAGCCTAGCCATATAAGATTTAAATATATACAATTAAAAGTTCTTTACAATAATCATCAAGACTTGTCTTAAAGGTAGCTAAAGTAGTCCTTTGAGAAAACAAAGTTAAGAACTGCTTCCTCCAGCTAATGCTATTTGTTTTTGTCGATTTAGGTCCCTGTTGTGAGTGTTTGGAGAGCTACTTGCCTTGTGAAGACATAAAAGGTTAAATATGATTTGTTTTTTTTATGGCTGAAAAAGTAAGATATTGGTCATCTGGAAGCAGCCAGTATGGTAATAAAAGGTGTTTTCATGAGCCTCGTTTCTTTTATTCTTTCTTCTTGGTATGAGAGAGTTGTGGTAATCTCTCAGGATAGTTGAAGGATGTAAGCCCTTTCATTTTTTAGCTAGAAATCTTTGGGGTCTTTCCAGTTAAACAATATGCTTGAACATACCAAAGGGGACAGTGTATTCAATGATGGGTCTGGTAAGGGAAGAGTATATACATTGGATCTTGAGGATATTCCTTTGGAAATTAACTGGGTCAGATAGAAGGATTTCTTGACCATGGTAGAAACATGACAACTAAATGAAAGAGTGTTGTCCACATAAGTACCCAGGTCTCTTATGACTTTGTCTGTCTAAAGAGGAGTACCATGTATAATGTACAAGGTGGGAACAGCTTTTTTGATGAATACTACTATGCTGCACTTTCTGCAGTCAGCTTGAGACTGTTTTTAATGCACCAGGAATTTGCATATTCCAGCCCTTGCTATAGTTATTTAGTATCAGTAGATGAGCAGATAAGACTGCACAGTGCAGTCATCAGCAAACATGGTCAGCCACACTTCTGGGGATATTAGTTTCTATGCCCACAAAATAAATGCCAAACACGTCAGGGCCTAAAACTGATCCGTGTGGTATACCTCTAGTTACAACTTTTCCAACTTAGGATCTGGTGGATAACAATTTTGCAGTCCGATGGACAGCATACAGGGTTTACATTAAGTTTGTCTAATTTTAAAGTAATATCAGTATTAGGGGGTTGCCAAAACCTTTGGTCAGGTCAACATAAACAGAGTATTGAATGATCACCATCCACAGCCTCTGTAACTTTTTCAAAGAAATCTACAAGGTTCAAGAGATAGGAACTGCCCTTGTCAACAACCGTACTGATTGGAGTCAAGATCAATTAAGTTGTTTATGTCCATGTAAAAGAGTTCTGTTGTGATACTTTACATGGCTTGCATATAATGTTGGGGAGACTGAAGGGTTAAGCTTATAATCACGCGAGTCCATAAACAGGGGCACCTTTGTACAGGGGACTCAAAATGGCTGTTCTCTAGGCATCAGGCACAACCTCTATGGGTTGGCTGAAATTGGAAAGTTTAAGCAGATTCAACATACCTGGCACTGATAAGAGTACAACCTGCTATGTTGTCTAGTCTCATGAAACTATTATTTTAGCCTTTGACTGGGATTCTAAGACTTGAACCAAATTAAGTTCAGGGGGAAACAACATTTTCAGGGCTCATGGGGGCAATAATGTGCATAGGTGGATAAAGTTAGTACTACATCTATCTAATATATTGGCTATATCCTTGGGATTGAAATGTGCGATTTTATTATGGCTGTGTTCAATACATTGCTGGACACTCTTCCTTAATAAACTGATACAACTGAAGAAAGACATGTAGCTGCCTTTGGTATCTGTGGCAGCCTTAACTGTGTACTCTGTTTTGCATTTCTCTAATACATTTGCTAAGTTCCATGCTGACAAGTTTTAGTAAGGTCTTAAGGCAGGGGCATGGAAATTTCTTGCAATTTTTCTTTTTTTTTTTTTTTGTAATTTGGGAGATCTGCCACGGAGGATTATTCCTGAATTTACCATTGTATTTAGGGCAAAAGAATACTGGCTTGTCTATGCAGCTGTAAAGGTCCGGGTAAGAGTCAGAAGTGAATGCAGCAGCCCTCTCATTTGGATCCATTTGTGTGGGATTATTGGGAATGTTGCCTAAGCCTTATACAAGCTGAAGTGTGTTTGCAATGAAGAAGTCCCCAAAGACAGTCTCGTTTGGCGACAGGCTGGTACCACTAGACTTGACAGAAAAGATTACAGACTTGTGTTTGGACTTAACCGGGGATGAAGAGATGTGGAGTGGAGCACAGGCAAGAGCTAGGTTGGTAATTATCAGGTCAAGGACATTACAGTCCCTAATGGGTAGTTTTACAATTCGATCCAGAATGTTGGTATTAACAGATGTAGGAAATGCTCAGCTCACCAATTTTTAGACATGTAAGTGTGCCAATCAGTTATTGGGTAATTGAAGTCCCTTAATAAAAAGGCATTTGGTTAGATATTTAACCCCTCAATAATGTTAAGTTAATTTTCATGATCTTTAGATGTCATTGAAGAAGATTTGTTGCTAGCAATGAAGCAATAATTAGATTTGTTAAGGGTGATTTGAATTTCTAGAAACTCCACTTTAGTTTCATACTTAATTTGACATGAGGTGATAGTGTACTGATACTTTCCAGCAGTTACCCAAGGTTCTGAAAGCATGATAGGTGCTAATCCCTGGTATAGAGGGAGTGCTTTCATTGCACTGAAACCATGAATAAGTACCTGCAGAAATACGAATGTGTTTAAATTGCATCACAGCATCAGTTTTTTGATTCTTTCTATTTAGACTCCAGCATTTAGTGGTACCACAACAATGCTGTCTGAATTTGAGTTTGCATTTGCTATGTTGGAATGTCCAGCAAAGGGACTCTGCCAATAAAGGCCCTATGGGTTAAGGAAAGGCTTTATCCAGAATGCAGAAGCCTTTATATGAGAGGTGTAAGCCATAAATGGTGAAACAGCAAGTCTTATTTACCATCTTATCCCAGGTTGACATATATCGGAACCTCTTAGAATAACACCACCTTCTTAGCCAATTATCTTGTCTTGGTATCTAGGCATTACTCTTGGTGAAGGCAAGATACTACTCAAGATCAATGTCTTTCCTGCTTCTAAGAAATGCATAGTAAGTTCCACTGTGGGACAACGAGGTTCACTTTCATAATTTCTCACAAGGAACTGGCAACTTGCATTACATGGAATCTATCTTTCAGTTAGTTTGCTAGCCATCCTGCTACATATGGGTTGATTTTTAAAGCATTATCTTTTTTATTATGTCACCATGAGGAATGGTGTCAAAGGAATTAGCCAGGTCAAGATATGTCATGCTCACCACATGGCTACCATCTTCAGCCTCAATGACCCTTTCGAAGAGATTAACCAGGTTAAACAGACAATCCCGGAGATTTAATAGTCTTTGTGTAGGCTTAGCACAAAACCTACTTGGAGTTTACATGTTTGCAGCAACGATAATCAGAACAGCATGAAGGCATATAGAACATGAAGACACGTTTACCTACAGGAAAACGTCCTCTGCAAAATTGTGCAGACAACCACAATGATTACCAGGGCTAAAATTAATGTAATGGCTTCAGTAGTAAAACATAATAGAAAAGTGTACCCAGTGCAATGTACACTGCAACATATTTTTGCATACTGAAATAAACGATGTTGTGGTGATCATCAAGGGTAAACAGAATGCACTAGAAATACACTAGCCTGGGAAAGTGTGCATACTGAAAAGCCCCACAGACATGAATGGTAAAAATGAAGGAAGAGGACATGTCAAACATGGTAATTTACACATAATAAAGGCATGTCAATGTATGTACACTCCAAAGCCAAGTCAGTAGCACAAAATTAAGCACATATGTAGACAGCACAGTATGTACTGCTGTTTTCACCTCCTGTGCAAGTACATTTATACCATCATACATTATAGTATATCATGTAACTGTCACACAAGGTTACATGTCAATGGAGATGAATGGTTGTGATATAAACATCAATGACATGATCACTGGAGAGGACATTTAGCAAGGACATTATATACAGTAGGGAGTACGTGCATATTGTGAAGATCTGACTTGCTTGAATGTAACTGAAATGTCAGCATACCTCTCAACCAATCAGGGACAGATAGCAACAAACTCATGGACAACATTAGACAGAAGCAGGCTTAATCATGGACAATTTTAAAATAATACCACTATTAGCCTGTGACATTGACAAAATATGTGATTTTAAATTATTATACATGTTCTGCAGGAACACACTTGTACAACTGTAACAATTTGGCAGTATAATATACAGGGAATTCAACATAGCTTCCTCAAAAATGATCACTTTTTGAAGGGATTAAGAGGGACAGTGTTACACCTGTAGTTTAAATTAGAGCCAGTTGAGAGGTTTGCAGGATACCTAAGCCACAATCCACACCTTCAAGAATCTAACCCATGCCAATAATGTTGTCAATGAGGTGTGTATTTACTGGGTGCATCACAGGAAGATGTATCACGCATGCATCGTGTAGAACACCTTGAAGGGAAGTCTGCACTGTCAAATCCTAATGGTTATCTATCTCAAAGAATAGTTATGCATGGCTGACAAGATGTGTGGGAGCTCACTGTTTAAAAGTGATACACTTGAGTAAAGCATCTCAGAATAACACAGGTACCAGCTATATGGATAACAACTCTCAAAAACAACACACTATTACGAGTAGATTTCCTACACATAGCTGTGTATTGCATGCATCTGCCACATATAATAGCAATGGATATTGTCTGCAGAATCTGCAACTGATGTGTGAATTAAGAAGTAATCCATTACAATGGGTTCCTATCAGCAGACCGAAGACGCATGTTTCCGAATGCGTCTTGGTAGAACTGAAAACACTGAAATGGCAAAATATCGAAGCGGCATGTAAGCAAATTCTTTCCCTGGGAAAAAATTTGCTTGGCCGCTTCGGTAGTTTGTCATTTTTGGCACTGTAGTGCGGTCTCGGAGTTGGTATATTTAAGTAGGGGGGTGTGGGGGAGAAGCCCCCCACTTAATGCAGGGGAGGCTCATGCTATCGGACTGCATAACTGCAGCCCTCCCACCTAGAAACAAATGAAATAAAAATTGTGAAACATAAAATTTAAAAAAAAAATTATTTTTTACGAGTACCGGACTTCCGCGCATGCGCAGACACTCAGACTGCCCTGCAGATGCCCATGAATCTGTGCGGTAGACAACCGCACAGAACAGAGGAGCTCCGGACTGCTTGATCCACAGACAGGACCAGTCAGGAGATAGGTAAGTTGACTTTGAAGCATTGAAGTCGAGGACGGGTTTCCAGACAATGGTGGAGTGGCTTGCATGGAAGCGCTGAAGTCGGTCGAGCACGTTCCGGACAATGGAGTTTTGCTGCTTCAATCAGGAGAGAGGTAACGGTGCTTTTGCTGCTTCAATCAGGAGAGAGGCAAGGGTGTTTATTGCTGCTTCAGTCAGGAGAGAGGCAAGGGTGTTTTTTGCTGCTTCAATCAGGAGAAAGGCAACAGTGTTTTTTGCTGCTTCAATCAGGAGAGAGGTACAGGTGTTTTTTGCTGCTTCAATCAGGAGAGAGGTACTGGTGTTTTTTGCTGCTTCAATCAGGAGAGAGGTACGGGTGTTTGTTGCTGCTTCAATCAGGAGAGAGGTAAGGGTGTTTTTTGCTGCTTCAATCAGGAGAGAGGTAAGGGTGTTTTTTGCTGCTTCAATCAGGAGAGAGGTAAGGGTGTTTTTTGCTGCTTCAATCAGGAGGTGTGTGTGTGTGTGTGTGTGTGTGTGTGTGTGTGTGTGTGTGTGTGTGTGTGTGTGTGTGTGTGTGCATGTATGTTAACACATAGTGGTGGGTAGAGATACGCAGGCTTGAACCCTGTACCTTGGATGCAGGTGGCAAGGACCTGAATTCCCTACCCACCACTATTTGTAAAAAATTGCAGATTTTTGCCTCATATTTGTTCTGTTCCTCATAAAATGTGTGGTTTCTGTATCTTCAGTTTTCCTTGCAAAGGTCTGTAGTGCAGTGGTGCAGTGGTAGCATTGTTGCCTAACAGCTACAGGTTCTCTGGTTTGATTCTTGGCTGGGGTGCCTTCTGTGTGGAGTCTGCATGTCCTCCCATCCCTTACAAAGATGTTTCTGGAATGTTTCTCTCTGCTCTGCTGAAAATTGGCCTTGTTTTGTTTCAAGTCAGACTAGTTTCCTGGTTAACAAATGTTTAAAAATAACAGGCATTTGAATTTCAGACTTCATATTCTTCAGAAAGTATATGGTAAAACAACCTTTTATTCTAGCAATTGTCTAAGTTGATAACATGGATATTTGAAATTTGCCCATATTTTTGGGACTGTATTCCCCCATTATTGGCCTCGTCCAGGTATTATGTGCTAATGTTGAGAGCTATGGTGAGAACTGAATTCACTGAATGTTTGGGGGCTGTATTCCCCCCATTACTGGCTTTGTCCACATGTTTTTTGCTAAGAGGTTAAGAGCTATGGTGAGAACTGAATTCACTGAATATGTTTTGCAGCTGTATTCCCACATTATTGGCTTTTTTCATGTGTTTTTTGCTAAGAGGTTGACAGCTATGGTGAGAACTGAATTCACTAAATGGTAGACATTTAAGTTTGTCTTCCTCTGTTTCATCTGATTTGGCATAGTGGTATGTTTCTCTGACTGTTTTGCACAGGGTCCCCTGGGTTCAAGAGCGGCAGTAAAATGTATGGTGGTAACACCGCATTTTATTCTAGCAACTTTCCAACATTATACAAGCAATGTTTAAAATGTGTCCCTGGTGTTTGGCCTTTTGTCCCCCCCCCCCAATAAATTTTGCCTTTTTCCAGATTTCTTGTGCTGCAAAGTTCAGAGATACAGCTGAGCTGAGATCTAGTAGATTTTACAAGGAGCTGAGAGCTGCAGGGGAACAAAAGTTTAGTGCTACTTATGCTAAATCTCCTTGCATTGTTAATAGCAAAACAGGTAGTGTACTTGCTTATGATGCAGAAGGCTGTGGGTTCTACTCCCACAGTAGGTAGATGCATTGCTGATACTGTACTGCGTTGTAAAGGGGGTGGATGCTGCAGTCCTTTTTGGCAGAGAGACCTAACTATGAACCTGTTATCAGTTTGCCATCCATTCCCTATTGTGGTATTACTAGCTTATCATTTTTTTAATGCATGCAACATAGGCAATTTATTCTTCAAGGGCAACAGGCACTTTATTTGTAGATGAAACAATGACATATAAAGTTGTTTGCTAGCAGCAACCTCTTTATTAGTTACAGATTTCTTTAATGTGGATTTTACTACTTCAGAGATTGTGCATATTTACTGATACTGGTGGACTATAGAAGGTTGAGTATACTTTTTATAATGGAAATGTTCTGAATTGGGAAGTTCTGTCATTGGTGCACGTATTTTGTTTCATTGTTTACTGGAAAAATGTTCAAAACAATAAATTTAAAATGCCCTCTAACAACTGTACTGTATTGTACAAGGAATATAATGTAATACAGTCAGGAAAGTGTATCAAAGAGCATGTGCATGTTTCATGTTCAAGGGGCCTATGATTTTGAAAACAGCCCAAAGTTAATCTTTATCTGCCACTGGCAAAATGTATTTTCTTTGAATGTGGGTTTCAATGCTGTTTCAATGCATGTGAGTTTCAAGGGCAGAGAAGTGTTAATGCTAAATCTATTTTCATTGTGAGACTGCATTGTTTGTTTAACAGATATCTATTAGGGTTTGTGCTGTAAAATGCAAAATAAAAGTTTCAAATGAAATGTAAATCATCACAGAAGTAAAGCAGTATGCACATTACAGTGCTTATGGTAAATGGGGCAAAATAACCAAGGAATGGAACATTGGAATGGCTGCAGGGGGGGAGGTTCCATTCGACCATGATTTTGTGAGGGGGGGATGGGTAGCAAACTCAGACAGCCCCGGTTGAACTATACCTCTTAGTTGTCCATATTTTTGCAGAATGAATAGATATTTGCTTCTTATTTTTGGTTTGTTCCTCATAAAATTTGTGGTTTTCTAGCAAATCATTTAGGAATGAAGTCACTAAATGACAGACATTGAGTTTCAGACATCATAACCTTCAGAAAAATGCATGCTAATGCAAGACCTGTTATTCTATCAACTGTCTTAAGTTTATACAAGAGCAATTTTTAGTAATGTCTGTATGTTCCCCCAATACATTTGGCCTTGTCCAGATTTCCTGCATTAAGAGGTTGAGAGGTATGTGCAAATCGCTCTGTAGAATTAGGAATATCCAAACCTCTCAATTGTCCCCAATTTTGGCTCAGAATGTTGCTCTCTTCTAATAAACAATCCTCAAAATGGCAATTTTGGAAGAAAACGTGGAGGGGTTTACAATTATATATAACTGTAATGATCAGAGTTATAGATTACTTTTATTTCAGAAATGCATGTAGATGCTCTTATTTTGTTAATTACTCAAGTTAACAGTGTTAATATTAAAATGTTGTCCCTTTTTTGACAGGTTCCCAGCTGTATTGTGTGGCAACTTTATATTTTTGCATCACATTTTTGGTCTGTTTTTCATAAAATTGTGGTTTTCTGGCAAATTAGTGGCAAGTCATTAAAGATTGAAGTTAGAAAATAATGGCAGACATTTGAGTTTCAGATTTCATACCCTTCAGAAAATTTGTACTAATGCAAGACCTACTACTGTTCTATTATCTAAGTTAATAAGAGCAATATTTAAAAATTGCCCTTATTTTTGGGCCTGTGTCCCACTTCTAGTTCTATGTATGGCTTTGTCCAGATTTCTTGCTCTGAATTTGAGAGTGTCAGAGCCATCACCGTCAGCCAGAGACATTTCAAATTGTGACATACTTGTTGCACCCCACTCCCCATTGTAGTGGCTTTGGATGTGTCCAAGGAAGGCAAGGAGCAGTTATGCAGTGTAAGTGTGCAGAGTATTGCCCCATCCAAGGTAGACCACAAGTACGACCGTGGCTTTTCATCTGTCCTTGATTTTGCAGAATATTCTAATTTTCTGTCATATTTTTATACTGTTGATTTATGCCTCTTATTATTCAGGAAATGCATGCTGTCACAGTGCCCTGTTACTCTAAGTAGCAATGATTTAATGACCATCAGGTAAGCTTGTTGGAGATTGTAAGATGCAAGTAAGCTTTAATAAGCATACTGTTAAAGAATTACCAGCATTGAAAGCCTTTTCGTTGTTGCCATGCAGAGAATATTTACATAACTAGATAATGTATAAGCCTTGGGTACTGAAATGCATATGACAGTATTTGTAATAAAAGGACAGGATTACAGTATTTTCAGAAGCTCATTACATTTGTTGGAGACTTCCAGTCATCTTTTGTTGGAGACTTGCAGTCATCTTTGCAGGCTTTACCCGTACACTAAACAGAATGCCAGTCTATCATGTGTGGTCCATAACTTGTGCAGGAATCCGTTAAGCAATTTATCTTGAGCTTGTTTCTTGTTTGCTGTTCCTTTTTTACTTTGATCATGTCTTCCCAATGAAACAAGTAGATAGTTGTGTCAGGCAGCAGGTCTTTTGGATAAGAAACATTTTTACAAGTGGGGGTATCACAAAGATTGCTACTTTCAACATGTTATTTGGTAATTTTATAAAGCTGAATATAAATTATAATTAGAACTGCAGTGCAAGGAGTAGTGGTTTTAGTTGAGTGCTGCTTGTTTTGTTATACTTGACTTTGACTGGAATTCCAGTAATTTATTTAAAAAGTAATTTATTTTTTCATGCCTCCATCTGGATATTAAGTAAGTTGTCATGTAGCCAATGCATTGAAATATTTTTTTTCTTCTACACTTCATTTTGTCTTGATTGGACTCTCGTAATGACTGTTTGGCACCCAGGGCAGCGCATTTAATTAAAGTTCCAGTTGTTGTGGTTTTGAGCGTAGTTCCACCCCTTTCTAGTTGGTCACACCCCATCCCATTGGCCCCACCCATTCAGCTGTCTCCTGCAGCCCTCCTTTAATTTGAAGCCACCAGCCGCCACTGACTTACTGTCATATTTTAAAGTGTTTTCTTTCTTTTTTTTTCTTCTTTTTTTTGTTGGAAGCGTGATTTTTTGACCAAGGAAAAATAAATCGCTGTTCTGACAGTTTGGTTTTGTAAGCTTTCACTTACATGGGGTTGATTAATCACCGTTAGCTTACCTAAGCATTCGGTAATCTAATATAGACCCCGTTACAATGAATGGCATGGCAGAATGTGAGACGGATGGCAATTCATCAACTATGCCCACCATGTGTACAGAAACCACAGCACTGCAAAGTCTATTATCAATGAGCAAGGAAGCTGTCACAATATTGTTCACATACCAAACAATACATGGAACATACTTTCTATCAGCACGTCACACCCAGCACATGTGCCACATGATGGCTGTCACCTTGACATTACCATGGAAAATGTTATACTACCGTTAAATCTTAACATGCATGCATATGTGTTCATGCAAACTATCAAGTGGTAATACTGACGTGATATACTGGTACATCCATGACGCTGTACAGTCACACTATAGCTGTACCTAGGATACATTTTAACTTCATAGGTTTATAAATGCATAGGAGAGTACTAGGCTAAAGTCCCAAGATCCCTTAAATACATAGCCATATTTAATCTGACTTACACAATTTTCAATAGTGATGTGAACAATGTTCACACAGGTATGAGCCTATGCTATGTTATCTAATACCATCCATGACGAACAAGGGCGCAACACCAGGAGTACAATTACCATTAACCATCCATGGATGTAAGTTGCACTTGAAGGGGGTCAGGAAATGCCTTTGCTTTATGTGAATGGAAAGCTTGTTCCAGGGAAGGGGTAGCATCTGAGAGATGTATCTATCTCTCCAACATGATTTATTATATCAGAGGCTAGGTTAACATCATTTTAATGGGTGACCCTTGTGCAGTTTGCTTTCACAATGTGTAACCTTTCCATCAGGGTCAGACTGCAGACTGCCTTGTAGGCCAGACACAGATCAACCCTTAATAGTCTGTAGGACATATAATACAATGATAGGGCTTTCAATCTTTCTGCATACGACTTGTTTACACCATGTATCTTAATTGTCCAAAAACTCTGAGGTTGCTCCAGTTGTTGCAGATGTGTGATGAGGTACATGTAAAAGGGTACATTGTAGTCTAATACTGGTGTGATAAGGGCCATGTACAATGGAATTATAATGTCCTTTGCTGTGGATGGCCTGCCCATACTTATGAGTTGTGTCACATGCAAGGGATTTGTCTTTGTCACCACCGTGGACGCATGGTGGTCAATGTTCCAATTACTATGTAACTGAGTGCCCAGATCACATACCATGTGCAGTCTATATTGTAATTAGCTTGGGTGTTTGCTTTCCAAAAGGGAATAATTATGCTTTTGTGTTCACTTAGTGTGTCTCCATGGCTCTGGCACCAATCATTTTTGCGTGTTAATACTTTCTACAGTATATCAATAGTGTTCATGGATTAAATGACTCCCCACAATTTGTAGTCATCCATAAAGCTGGTCAGACAAAGACTGTCTAAGTTTGTCTTGATTTCTGAGAATCACATACCAAACAAGAAAGGGCCTAGTACAGAACCCTGTGGTACTACCCTGGTCACTGGCCCCTTGCTAGAGGTAAATACACACACTTTGACAGTACATGTCCTGTGAGTCATCCATTTGGCTACCCACTTGGTGATGTGGGTGTTTATACCCACTTGAGACAGTTTCTCTGTAATACTGGGGTGTGGTTTTGTGTCAAATGCCTTGGCCAGGTCAAGCTAGGAGGGATGCATAGTCTTTTCCTTATCCATGCCCTTGATGGCCTTCTTGAAGTAGTCAAACAGATTTAACAGTCATGATGTAGCTTTAATGAATTTAAAATTGGCTGGGTACACAGTCGGGAGATGACCTGTGTCCTTTTTGATAAGATTCATGATGAATTATTTTGACTGCCTTACATATGAGGTGAGTCAAACTTATGGGTCTATAATTCTCTGGGTCAAGTGATGGTCCTCCTTGTGCAGATGGATGACTGTTGCTGTACACCCTTCTGCCAGAACATAGCCTGTCTGGAAGCTGTGGTTAAGTAGGAATTCAAATGAGTCTGCTAGGTCAGGTTTTACGTTATTGAAAAGGCAACCTGGGATGTTGTCAGGGCCCATTGATGCCTTGTTTTTAGCCCTAGAGAGCACACAGATGAGCTGCTCTCTTGAGAAAATAAACTGAGTAACGTTTGCATGTTTACTTTGGATGATGGCCGAGGTAGACAAGGGGGTTAAGTTTGATCCATATCAGTCAGCTAGCAGGTTGTCTATTTCCTACGGTGCATACAATGAAATTGTCAAGCTTGCAAATGAAACTGAACTTTTGTTTGTGTACGTAACAACAATATAACGTGGATGAAACAAGATGTTTGTGCCCATATAATCAGTATGATGTTATAGTGATGTATGTCACACAGCATTTAATGATGGTACACTGGTGCCATACTGCAAGTGTCACTGTGGTGCGTGAAGGAGAACTGAGTAGAATGTTGATATACTCCACCACAAAAACACATGCCTTAGTAAGGTAAAAATATGCACAGCATCATCCCATGTCAACAGTTCTCAGGAGGCATATTACTGCAGCTGTTATGGAAGGAACATGCAATCAAATTGAAGCAGCAGCCATCAATACATTACGCCAAATCCCAAAGTTGAATACACTGCTGTAGGGCTACTATACATCCACACCTCAACATAGCACATGTGGATGGCAACACCACTGACATCTGCAAAATTCATAGGGTCATAGGACATTACTAGTCTAATGGCCAACATCACATAAAATCCTAGCCATTATTATGGCATTTAAACAAAAAGTGCTATATCTATGTGATAGAAGATAGTAAGGGTATGTGTGTATGTGCTTGATTGTATTACATACTGGCTCTGTCCATATGTGACATGTACACCACCCCATGACAGAATTAGTGATCACACATCCTGTGGTCTGGAGATGGCTTGCAGAGGGTCATAGAAGGACTCTGCTTCACAATGTATGTGTATGCATTAAGATGATGACATCATCCACTCTTCTGCACTGCCTGATTAACTAAAACAATATTTGCTGCATATCCATTAGTTTAAACTGCGCAACTGTATTTTACTGCATTTTTTAGATTGCTAATTAAATTCCTCTTACAACTGTAATTACTGTTCATCTGTTTGTTTTGTTCATTTTACTTGTTTGCTACACTTGAAAAATACTAGCATAAATTGATTATGTTCAGGTTTATGCTGAATATAGTACTGTTTGAGACCTTATGAGCTTGTAAAACAGTTAATCTTTTATCTCGAGAGGCTTCCCTGTGCCTTTGTGGCAGGAAGGTACAGTTTGGACTGATCTAGCTAGAGTTACTGCTGCAGGGCTCTCTCTAGAGTGTTTTGATTGGATAAATAGAACTTTGGCTGTTTCCTGCTTTTCTGCTTTAAAAAGCCTGTGTTTGAACAGGTTTGTGCTTGTTTGCTCAAAGCTCCAGTGAGTTAGGCCTTCCGCCCTTTCTCAACTGTTTTCCAAATACCTGCTGAGAGACTACAAATGATAAGTGCTTATTTTCAACTGTTTTCTGCACTTTCTGATTAACTAAACAATATCTTTTGCATATGTGTTTGTTTACACTGTGCAACTGTATTTTACTGCATTTTTTAGATTGTCTGCTAACTGAATTCCTCTTACAACTGTAATTACTGTTCATCTGCTTGTTTTGTCATTTTACATGTTTGCTGTACTTGAAAAACACTAACATAGACTAGGTTCAAGTCTTCGCTGAATCTAGTACTGTTTGTGACCTTTGGCGCTTGTAAAACAGTTAATCTTTTGTCTGGAGAGACCGCCCCTGTGCCCTCATGGCAGGAAGGTACAGTTTGGATTGATCAAGCTAGAGTTACAGTTGCAGGGCTCTGTTTAGGGCATTTTGATTGAATAATTAGAACTTTGGCTGTTTCCTGTTTTTCTGCCTTTAAAAAAAAAGATGTTATGTCTTACCATAACATTCCATCTGTGTTGTCGATCTTCAGGAGTGGAAAAATATATGCCAATGGCAGAAAGGGTCTTACCATCCTTTTCACATCTGGATAGGGAATCCTTTACCTTGAGACCAAAAAATGAAGATCCGTCAAACAGACTGTTGACAAATGACTAAATGGCTCCACAAAGTCACACAAGCACATCCAATAATGCCTTCTGATGGCTATGCCTGAACTCGCTGCCCTAGTTGTCCCTTCAGCTGCATGGGCAATGAGCTTCATGGATGAGTTGGAAATTGCTTCTAGGGTTGCGAGCTGAGAAATAGCTTGATCCCATATCCCTTCAACCACTGCTCCTTTGAGGGTATCTGACAGCTCCTTGATCAGATCCCTCTGTAGTCTTGTAAAGTGCACCATATAATTCAAGGACCTTAGAGCGAAGGTCATTGAAGCATAAACACACTTCCTAAATCTATCCAAAGTCCTAGACTCCTTATTAGGAAGATGGATCGTAGGACTTTCCTCAGCAAGTTCCTTTCTGGTGGCTGGTTCCTCCTTACGGGCTGATAATACTCGATCAGGTCTCTTGGGGATTGGTTCTATGGTGTCGGGCATCTTCCACACCTGTTGAGCAATCAGTGTAATGAGATCATCAGCAGGCAGAGAGATCCAAGAAGTAGAGGGTTGAGCATGAAAAGCCTTTATGTACACTGATTCCTCCAAGGAAGGTTGGGAGGAGGACCAGCCACCCATCTGTTTCAGGATTTCTAGGATGTCCCCGAAGGAAACATCATCAAGGGGTGACCTGGGGAAACCTTCCCCTTCATCAAAATCAGTATCTTCAGTGAAAGACTATTTTGGACAGTCGAAGTTTGTACTTTCTTTTTGCAGGGACTTCCTTGGGGGGATGATCCAGGAAAGTATCCAAAGAGCAGACTACTAAGGTAGATGTTACCTGAGACTTTTGTGCCCTCTGTCCTGGGGATGAGAATGATGGTAGCTCAGGTCAAGGAGATACAGAAATCTGTCCCGACAGGGATGGCAAGAACTGTGAATCTCCAATAGACAATGCCTTCTCCATAATCCAGCAGGCTGACCTAGAGAGGGATGGGAGCCCAGAACTGAAGCAGACTCCTTCGGAACCGGGGTCACACCCCGCACTGAGGAGGCAGCCCCCAGAACAGAAGCCTGGGTTGATGCTACAAAAGCCGAGGCACCATGAGACATGAATGGCTCAAAAGGAGTCGAAAAGGTACCATACATCACAGACCCAACTGAAGAGTCTCGACCCCAGGAGGTCTCCAGTGCCGAAAGCTTGGAGGGACTCAAGGCAGTTCTCAGAACTGGAGATGGAGATGCTACCGGAACCATGACATCAGAGCCAGGAGAGTTGGGATCAAGGACTCCAAAGGCTCAACAACAGTTGGAGGAGGAGGATATAGGGATGTCACAGGATGAGTGGCTCCAATGCCGGTGTAGCTCGGAACCAAGGACAATCTCCTCGCTGCCAGCAGCTGATCCACCAGTCTCATGATATCTGGCTCTGAGAGACTCTAAGTAGAATGAACAGATGCAGTGGAAGGAGATGTAGGGGGGTCTCACTTCCACAAAGGGAGTGCCTTTAAAAGGGTCTACAGCTTGAGAATAGGATGTTCTTGGGAACAGAAGTTGCCTTAATTGCTTCAGTACTGATGCATCAGTATTTGCCGAAGAAGAAGCTGTTTGCTCTGAAGCCAGTTTGAAATTAGTTACAGTTAAATTCTCTGGTGCCGATGAACTCTTTGGTACCGAGGTAGATTTAGCCATTTTCTTTGATGGTTCTGAGGACCTTGGAACTGAGGAAGGCCTTTTCTTAGAAGCAGGAGATGAGGAGGAGGAGAAAGTGCTAGCTTCAGTCCTGGACTCAGAAATGGCCTTGTCAAATCCAGATTTAAGGAGTCCTTTCAAAATGAACTTATTTTCCTTTCAGTTAAATTCAGGTTGAAAACCCGTGGCAAATGGAACAGTTTTCTTGTAGATGGAATTTACCAGGACAGTAAATGCACAGAGTATGTCCATCTGAGTTACGCATTTTGCCCTCACATTTTTTACACCTCTTAAACCTGGAGGTGCCTTTAAAGGATTTAGTAGGAGAAGGTTTTTCCTGTTGTTTAGCCCATAATAGCAGATAGAAATTATCAACCAAACACGTGACAGAGCAGAAAGAGAGGAATACAATTAGAATATATTTTTTTATTCTAGGATAGGTAGAAAAATAACAAGGATGGTATCCAAGAATACCTTTAAAAGGTAAATAAAAGAGGGGAAAGGGTACCAGCGATAGCACTGGACAGTCTACCAATGGTATAGAAGTAAAGAAGAAAGAGGAAAATAGCTTCAATAAGAAAGAGAGGAGCAGGTAGAAATACAAAGAGTTATAAAGGGATTAGAGAAATCTAGAATTTTTCAAGGAAAGGAAGTCTATAATTTAGACAATACTCACAAAATAGGCCAAGGCTTGAGAGAAGGAAACTTGTCTTGTCTGCAAAGCAGCAGATGAAATCTGAGGTAATTTCTGAGAGGAAAATCATGGGTAGAGCCTGGCTCGAGAGCTTGGAAAGCATGACCTAAAGTAAACAGTCATCTCGGTTCCGAGGTTTGGAACCAAACCCAATGTCAAGGATTGCATGATGATTGACGACATAAGATCTTGTGTTTGAACCCATTCGTGCTTGTTTGCACCTGTTTGCATACTGCGCAGCAAAACGCACTTCTGTACAGAGGGAATGCTGGTTATAGACACCTGTTCTCTAGCCTTGGAAATATTACCTAAACCAGAGCTCTTCACACCTAAACCTCCTAATACCTTCCCTTGCTGTATTCCCTCTTCAAATCTTATAGCCAGACCTAGATTATTCCTAGGACCGTGAACTGTCAGTTTCCCTCCTCTTTTCCAACCAGCTTTGTTGACAATGGTCTACTGAGGCAATGCAGCAACTGCCTCATGTACACTGACAACAACCTACTTCTAAATCATTCCTGTACCATTTATGAGAGAAGCACCTACATTACGAATCTGGAATCACAGCTCTCTCTCGCAAAAGATAGCAATACAGAGTGGGTTGTCAGCCTACCTACAAATCTATCTAAACACCAGAGGCCTCCAAAACACATACATACTAAACCAACCACAACACCCAAAACACAAAATACACATAATGACACAAGCACAAGTGTCTCAGGGTCAAAGCCCATAAGGCAATGCACATCCACTCCAAATATCTTAGTCATTGGTGACTCTATAGTGAGACACACAGATGTCCCCCTCACCAAGCTGAACAAAGAGAAAGTCATGGTCAGCTGTGTTTCTGGTGCCAGAATTCATCAGATCATGTAGGCACTCAAGTCTCTCAACAACAATTACCATCATGATTCGGTCATAGCGCATGTTGGTGTGAACGACTTGAGATGTACCTTCCTGGACTACATGATAAGATACATGATTGAGCTCTCTGATTATGTGTCACAGGCAGGTATGTCTTTAGTATTGAGCAGCATATTATCTTTGCTTAGGGTGATACCACAATATAAAGAGAACATCATTGACTTCAATAATTGGCTTAGTTTTTGGTGTCATTCTAAGAGGATCCAGTTTCTATCAGCCCGAGATGACATGATCAATAGACCTCAATGCTTTTCAAGAGATGATCTTCATCTGTCACCCCTGGTATTTTGGCTACTGACAAAGGCTCTTGCCACCCCCATAGTCCCTTTTTAGGCAATGTCACAAGGACAAAATTCCTGACGTAAAAATCACATCAAAAAACTTCAAGATTATGTTGCTAAACGCTAGGAGTCTTAGCATGAAACAGGCACCTGCAACAATTGGAGAGACCACAAAAGTCCCTCACAAGGAGAACAGGAGGTATTTAGCATCTGTCCTATGTGGAGCAACTGAAACACTGTCACTTTAGTCCATTTCATGCAGACTACTCAGAAGTGATATCTGCCTTGCTTATAAGGTAATCACTGACTCTGCTTTACTGGAAATGCTTCATATCCACAAGTCCAATAGCTCACAGTTTACTCACTGTAAAGACCTTAACCTGGTATGTGACATTAATTGAACCTGCTGGAGGGATAGATTTATCTCCAAGATTTTACCACACCTGTGGAACAAACTCCTAATTCATGTCAAGCTGAGCACCTCTTTGGCCCTCTGCAAGCACAATCTGGACAATTGGATGGGTAACTGTAAATTCAACCTGGGGGTTCTTCCTGTGTCTCTCTTAAACAGGGGCAACTGGTGATGATCATGGAAACAAGGACAGAACTTGGCTAGGCTTGTAAAGACCATAGGGCCATTAGACTAGTAACTTCCTATGATCCTATGTGGACAGACAGGAAAAAGGGGATGTTGGATTCATGGGGCTATGTTAAAGGTTCTCCGCAGTGGGAATCAAATGAAAAGAGATTCAAAAGATCATACAATGACCATACTATACCATCAACCATAAACACAGCAGTTGGTTGAGGTCAGATTTGAACATTACACCTGTATAGCTATAGAAGCTGGACTATATACAATGTAAGACTAGCTTCACCAAATGTCTTATTTTAACTGTGTCAAGGTATACTTTATAGAGGATGATAGCATCACTGTATACTGAGAAGATGTTTGGCGGAGTGTCTGACATAGATATGGAGTCACATCTGAGTGAAAATTGTCTCCAAAATATTATTTTGATGAACACACACACTCAAGTTGACTGCTGTGAGACTACAATCCTTATCTAATTACAGAAGCTAGATAACACAGTACTTAATGTGACACCCCACCACTGGCCCAGTAATCAAGGAGTCTCAATCCTCACCACTGGCAACAGTGGGGGACGTACACACTGGGAGGATGACAAGTATACATACAGTAAAGTGCAATTTCCATTAAGAGCACACAGAGACCACAGTTAGTCTGGGGCTGGTTCCTCCCTCTTTCTCCCGATCTCCAATAAGACTCCTCACTGGTACAAGTATAGGGTTGAGATCTCAGCTGAGTGGCCAAGCCAAGAGCTCCAGAAACCTCTCTGTCCAACCAGTGCTTCATGTCCCAGTCCACGTAGCTGACACACACACACACACACACACACACACACACACACTTTGAGGTTTTATTTGCACAAACACACACACACACACACACACACACACACACACACACACACACACACACCTGGGAAAGGCTAACACAGGTTTACTAGCTATGCCCCCTTCTGCCCAGACTATAAGATAGTTTTCACTGCCACCAGCCACTACTTATCCGTTACTTTAAGGCCCTTAGCAAAGGGTATTCAACCTTACTGTGTAATGTTACTATTAATTCAAATGGTAGTTTGACCAAGAGCAAGGCTATTAGGAATGGCCTGCATAGTGTCACCAAATAGATATGCCAGTAGCCTAAGAGCTTAAATATCTCTAGACAGACCAGCCACAACTGAAAGGTTTAAATATATTTAATAATAAATAATAAAAGAACAAGAAAATACTCAGCAAACAATGACAGTTACTTCAGAGTTCAAAATTGCGGGAAATATTTAAAACAACATTGCAGGACAGTCTCAAATAAATAAAGAAAAAAACATCTAAATTAAGCTCAGCAATATTCCTGACTGTATCTAAAATAAATTACTGTATCCTAGTTAACTTGCTTACAGAGCAGAGAGATGTGGTGAGTGGGTTTTCCAGCTGATGCTGTCAGGTCAAAGACAAAATACAAAATGCACTACCTCTCTCAGATAGTTCTTAAATTAAATTCTCAAACATTGCTGCTGGGACACTTGCAGGATGACATCACTTCTTGTCATCTGACTTTAGTTCCCAAGCTCAACTCCCATTGCTAGAAACTGCTAGCCTTTAGCATCTACCTGTGAAAATACATAGCCCTTAGATCTTTGCAGCTGCTGGAAGACATAAAACAAACAACAAAACACTTACAAGACAATGGAGAAGGCTCCATAGTTGTGGACATCCTGTTGCCTTGCTGCCTTAAAACCATCTTTTATGGCATAGTTATAAAACAATTTAATTTCAACTATTTTCTTGAAGTTTTGCAAGTTAACCTTCTATGTTCTAGTTTCCACTGTTAAAATACATATACATCTAAACAGTTATAATATTGTATATACATTTCTGCTCTTTTCCAGTAGGGTACACTGTGGACACATCTCTAAGCTGAGTACTCTACAACATATCTCTTCAGCACACGTCTGTACAAACCATCTTATATGACATATAGTTCTAATACGTTTGTAACACAAGCATATGAATCATTTTGATATTCACAAATGACAGATAACCATTTACAAAATCCCAGACAGCTGGGCTGACAATATTTCCTTTTGTGACACTTAACATTAGTGCCACATACATTAAGTTCATAGATTAGTACTAGGCAAACTGTTCTTGTGGGCCATTTTAAGCCTAATAAATTACCCCATGTAAGTATCAAACCTTGCACCTTATGCTTGTAAGGTAAACACCTTAATCTTTATGCCAACCTTCCATGGCACAAGTTTGACTTAAATAAGTGTCGAAGTGCACTTTAAAGAGGATGACATCATCAGTGTATGTTAACATGAAGCTGTTAGAAGGATGTCTCAAACAGTACTCTAAAAAGGTCTCCAAAATGACAGCTAACTGAATACATACAGTAGGACACAAATGTATGCTCTTCTGACTATGCACACACACACTTACACATACAGACACACACACACAAGTGGACTGCAGTGAGATTAGAATTCCTTCCTACCTATCTACAGAACACAGTACTTAATGCAAGTGTCATGGCACAAGTCTGACCTTTTATAGTATCAGGCAACACTTTATAGCAGATTACATCATCAGTATGTGTTGAGAAGATGTTAGTAGGAGTGTCTCACACTCTGCTCTAAACTGGTCTCCACAATGTTAGTTAACTGATTATAAACACACACAAGTTGACTGCAGTGAGATTAGAACACCTACCTACTTATCTACAGATCACAGTACTTAACGCAAGCACCACAGTACAAATCCGAATTTATAGTATCAGACAAAACTTTATGGCAGATGACACCATCAGTATGATTTGAGAAGAAGATGCTAGCAGGAATGTCTAACATGCTGTTCTAAAATGGTCTCCACAATGACAGCTAATGGAACACAAACACACACACACACACACACACACACACACACACACACACACATGTTTATTGCAGTGAGATTAAAACCCCAGCCTACCTATTTACAGAACACAGTAGTTAACACAAGCACCACAGCACAAGTTTGACTTTCATAGCGTCTGACAACACTTTATAGCAGATGACATCAGTTTATATTTGTAAGAAGATGTTGGGAGGTATGTATGAAATGGCTGTGTAGTCATGTACGACTGTAAAACTTGTTTTCCACGAGACTTGATTGCTGTCAGAAGGGTATAGAGGCATGCTCTTCTGACTACACATATATACACAAGTCAACGGTAGTGAAATTAGAACCCCTATCTAACTAAACAAGCCAGACAGCACAGTACTTAAAGAAGGCACCATGGCACAAGTCTAACTTTTACACTGTTGCAGAACACTTTATAGCAGATTACATCATCAATATATGTTTGGAAGATGTTGGGAGGTCTGTATGAAATGGCTGTGTAGTCATGTAAAACTTTTTTTTCTCCATGAGACTTCATTGCTGACAGTAGGACACAGACTCATCCTCTTCTGACTATGCAAACACACACTTACACATACAAGATACATGCACAATTTGGCTGTTGTGCTAACTGAATCCCTACCTAACTATATTTCCCATCTACAGAAAACAGTAGTTATTTGTACCATTACCGGAGTCAGCTTTTTCCTTGTCATATCAGTATTTATAGAGGATGACACACCATTATATGTTGCAAGTAACATATACTGTTTTGATACTGGTGTGTAAAGTGTGGACTTTGAAATTTCTGTTTTGTTTGCAATGTGCAGATATACTTTAAAAACAGCTTCTTTATCTATATGCAATAAGCTGTCATGAATGCATGTTGCAGTCTCATTAGGTTGTGTACATTACACACTTTCATCATCAGCACTCCAGACAATACAAAGTATATCTGCTGCCTAGCTTTCTCTATGGCAGTAGATGTGAACAGTGACTTCATGTTCACAGCACATGTAACACAGGGTTCAAATCAAAAACATTCAAATTTTTTACAGATGCTGTCAGTATGGCATTACATGAGTAAATGTGAATTCTTTTAAATGTGAAAGCAATGACTACAGTGAACTATGCTTGTGTCTTCCATAATTTTAATCGTTAATGCCTACCTGTATACAGTTGTACAACTGTTAGCTATTTGGCAGGCCTCAATCCAAAACATAATTTAATAGTGTGTCTAGCTTTCTAGAAATGACAAGGGGTGGTACATGTTTTGAAATGATTATTTCTGACTCAACAGATATGCTATTTTTGTCTGGCTATATACCCTGAAAAATGTATGTTATATCCTTTGACACAGTAAGGACAGTTTGCACATGACATTATGTGAAGATTTCATCAATCATCACCTGAACATGTCACTGACAGAATGCTAGAGATGACTTTGCAAAATTCCACAGTACATGAACAGTGATAAACTATTACATTAAGGTAACATGTTAGTATTATGCATCAGCACAGTCAAGTCAGTCTGCAGACACCATCCATCCACCAAATACAGCCACACACATACAGAGTATTTAGATGATTGGGATGAATACAAGGAGAGATGAACATACACATAGCAGTGTTTGTTTTAATGGAACATTAATAGTCATGTTTTTTTGTCTGTTGTCATTATTACCATTACATGCTGAGTGGCATGAAATGAGTGACACAGGGTTAAAGAAGGCCTGGGAGAGGGACAAAAGGCCTATGATGCGTAGAACAAGGTTAGCTAAATATGTAATATATTGAGGAATGGACATTCACTTCAAATACTAATTTGTGCACAGTAATCAATATATTTCTGTGCTAAATCATAACTTTTGAAATGTTTAATATGTCTATGATGAAATATTTAATGCACACACATATCGCACTAAGAAAGGATGAGAGATGCATCTGGAATTGAACCCTTGAAGCTACTGTAACAAAAAACATCAGTCAGGTTATTCATGTCTACACTCCACATAGGAATTTGCATTTTGTTACATTCAGCAGTCTAAATAACAGAGTAAATGTTTCAAAGTACTGCCTTTACCCAGCTTCAAGCAGCATTGTGCAGAGATAACTGGCTATTGAGACCAATGGTAAAAAATCATCAAGTTTTGCATTAGGATATGAAGAGCCATTCAGCGTTGCTTGGCATTGGTATGCAATACCAAACTCTGCACAAATGCAGGGGACAACAAGTGAAGGCTTTTTAGGGGGCATTTCTACCGTGTGTGTGGTATGTGATTCTACTTTTTGACCAGATTAAAGCTGGAAAATAGAGTAGATAGGAAAGTGGCAAAATGGGGGGAAGCAGGAGGGAAGAACAAGGAAGAATCAACATAGGAATCTGCAAGAGGAAATTAGAGAGGACCATAGCTATACACTTCTTCAACAGTATGATATGAACATGTGAATAAAATTGAATTTGGACTGCCACCACAACATAGATGGATAACAACAACACAATCATGCTGTATAGCCAACTATCCCAAATCAATTGTGTCAAGAAAAACATGTGCAAAGTGGAGAGCTATGTATGGGACATATTCTTTTTGGGGGGGACAGGTGCCCATTAATTTTTTTTTATTTCAAAAAGAGAGGAATGTTGGGAAAGGGATGTAGAAATGTCAGTGTCAGGTAGATAGGGTAGTTAAGGAAGTGGGTGCAGACAAACAGGACAAACAAGTAGACATAGGGATGGTGAGGGAAACAAAAGGTTGGTGGCACAATGATGGGGGACAGGGAGCATGGGAACAGTGAGTATCTTGTCCTCACCCTCAGAACTGTCATCACTGTCCCCTTCCTCAGCTTCCTGTTGGATTGCTTGATGTTTGTTTGTTTGTTTTTTCTTCATTCCTACAAGCAACTTCTCTAGACTGCTGAGGTATGCAAAATTGCTACATTCTAAGACCTCACACACCATGCCTGGCAGCTCCTGGCAGGTGATGTAATCCCCACTATTACCAGAGAGCTCCAATGCACCAGCTGCTGAGGCAATGTTACCTGACGTTGAAGGCCCAGGTAGTGCAGGGGCTGTGGAAGCAGTATTGCCAAGTTGCGTCCCAGATGTGCTGGGCTTTGGTGCACTAGCTGGTGGAGGGATGGCAGGCTGAGCTGCAGTGGTGGGCCTACTATCCTGTGCTAGAAATCAATTTGTTTGTTGGTGGAAATTTCTAACATCAGAGCAGTATGATCATGCATATAAAAAATAAAAAAAAACAGAGATAAGGGATGGGGTAAGAGGAAAAAACAGAGAATTTGAACCATTATATATATCACATACAATAATTTAGTACAATAAAAATATGTTTTTACTTTTACATTAGCTATAGTTTTTCAAAATCAAAAAAAGGATTGAGAATTATACCAAATAATCCTTGCAATCTGCATATATTGCATATATGCTTTTACAGATAATACAGATTAAGTTAACAACATGGCATTTATGCCAATTTTGATAAAATTAATATTAAAAAAAATATATTTTTTATTGACGTGTATTTGTTACTTGTGGGATTTTAACCCACCAAATATGAATACACTATTACATTTGCCTCTTACAATTACCTTGAGCTACAGAATAAAGCATGCATGCTTACTTTTACAGTTAAAATATGCATGCTTACTATGGAAGAGCAATAATTTTAATAAAATAATATTAATTTGTGCTGCATACATACCCCTTGCATCTCTTAGTCTCTCTAAATATTCAGCATGTGCCTCCCTGTATGATGAAATCTCCTGAGCAGCTGAAAAATAAAGGAGAGAAAAAGAGACAGGAAAGTGTTATCCATACCAGTCTTGGCTATCTCCAGCTTTTTACATCAGTTAATGTTGCTTTATCTGTGTAATTACACAACTGTGGGATGTCAGCAACTCAAAACTCATCCAGCCACTGTTTGAGTTGTGCCTGTTTGCGTCATTTTACGTCATTATAATGATGTCTGCATTATTTGCCAGTATGTGGAATGCCAGTCACACTGGAGACAGCCTTGGCTAGATGGTTCCAAGTCTCAGACTTATGTTGAGACCCACTATAATCCCCCTGCAGCAGCCTATGGCTGTAGCACTTTATGAGGAGTGCACTGAATATTTTTGACTCCTCTATACCCCACCTTTGAGCCCTGTATTGGGCACCATCCTTCCCAGCTCCTGCTATGTCTGTACAGGTCATCCAACAACAGTCAAAGTGTTTTCCTGCCAATTCCTGATATCACATTTTGCTGCCAGTGTGCAAACCTGCACAACTGCACCAACCATGTTTGCACTATGGTGCGTGGAGAGCAACATTGCCAAACAGACAGGAAGGCAGTTTACAAAACAGGAAGGGTAATGTGACAGCTGGCATTAATTTATGGTTTGTCTGCTATACCTGACAAATGTTTGTCTAATGATCAAGACGGATATGTTAAACGACTTGACTTATAAGGCCTGAATTGGGGGGCAGGGTAAATTTTATGACTTGACATATTTTGTGGGGCTTTACACATTGATAAAAGTAACATGCACAATGTGGGATTCAAACTTATATAAAACAGTGAACAGATATACAGCCACATTGGTGTTTTTTCCTCATTGCCATATAAAAAGTGCTTGTCAAACAGGGTCATTAATTATAAAATCGCAAAATTTGCCACTGGTGCCTCTTACCGCTGCCACCACTGTGTCTCCCTTAGAGAACTTGACTGGCTTGAAATCCCTCATCTCCTACACCAAACTCAACTCACCTTTGCTCATAAACTAGTAAACCATCCTCTCCGAATCCCATCGCTCCATACAATTCTCCAACCCTACCACTCTCCCAGACCACTACGCTCCTGCAACAAATATCTACTCCAGGTCACCAAAGCCAAAAACTCAGCAGGTGAAACACTATTTTCCTGTGCTATATCCAAGCTCTGGAACAATCTTCCCACTACCATAACTACCCTTCCTTCCTGTAGTCTTTTCAAGACTGCACTTAAATCTCACCTAAATTCTCACTGGCTTTGTCCTTGTCCAAACCCCAACTAATAACCCCCCCCTTTCTACCCTTCTCTCCTTCCCAGATTTAGATAGAGTATCCCCTCTATCACTATAAAACTGAACTGAAGATTACTCACTGCTTGTTAATCCTTCCAGGATTTAGTTAATCATTTAGTCTATTATTGTTATCTAGTTACTGTTTAGATAATTTGTAGCAATGTGTTTTACTTATTTCTCAATGTTGTAATTAGAGATTACTACTCAATTGTACCTAATTTGCTCCTGTATTTCTCCATGGCATGATCACCTCTACTGTATACATACCTTGATTGTTATTGTTTACCATCTACCATGTTATTCTGTGGAGCTTTTCTCCCTGGGCCTCCGTTGAAAAAGGACATGTGTCCAGTCAGAATTTCCCGGTAATAAATAATATACACACATTAAACAATATGTGGTGCTACACTTCAACTAACCATGTGTGTGTGTGTGTGTGTGTGTGTGTGTGTGTGTGTGTGTGTGTGTGTGTGTGTGTGTGTGTGTGTGTGTGTGTGTGTGTGTGTGTGTGTGTGTGTGACCTGACAACGTCCTGGTTTATGCATTTTCATGTGTGATGCAGGAGTAATGTGTGACAATATAATGGAAATGCATATACCTGTATTACTTTCAGAGTCAATTTCTGAGTTCTATGTCAGACCACAAAATACATTCTGTTTTACAGCTATACTTGTTACATGAGTTGTAAAGATGACTGTCAGCAAAGTATGACGTCCATCCCAGGGCAGAAAAAAATTTTAATTACAGAAACATAATTGTCGGGATGCTTCCAGGTACACATATAATTCATATGATATCAACTGCTATACATAGTTATTGTTATGTATAATTATCTTTACATTCTTATTTTTGATATAAAATATAGTTGAACACCCATTTAAAAAATTGGAATATGCTGGATTAGAACCTTGGCTCACCTGTGATGTGGTCAAGAAGTTACACCTGGTGCCACAGGCAAAGCACTTATATATATATTATATATATATATATATATATATATATATATATATATATATATTTTTTTTTTTTTATATATATATATTTTGCACTCATTACTATCCAGAGTGCTGACCACCTTGCAACGCTGCTTATCGTGTTTGCATGCAGGAAGGCAAAACAAGTAATGTTTCATTTTAGCAAGTTACAATTTTTCTTTTTTGTCTATAAGTGTCATTTATGCTGTCATTATTATCCTAGATTGCTGACTCCCACACAGCGCCACTAAGCATTTTTGCACAAAGAAGAACAAAACAAGTAACAATGTTTCTTTTTTGCAAGTAACAATAGTTCTTTTTTGTTTGCCTGCAGGAAGCCATGCTTGTATAGAGGTAAGCAATGTGCAAGTGAGACAGGCAAAGGTGAAACTACATTTTCTTTGTAAAAAATGGTTAGTATCATTTATCAGCAAAAAACAATGTGGGACGTGAACCATGGTCTGCGCTGTGTGTCTCAAAGTCTTTACAAGGTGTGCTACATACACAGTTGATTCTTTGGTGTAATTTATGCTGTCCATATCATCCAAGCTGCTGACTGCCGCAAAATGGCAGTAAGCAGGATTGCACTTCTCAAGGCAACTGACATTACATTTTAAATACTTACGCATTTCACCATGTGTGAGCTAAGCCACAAGCCATGCAAATATTAGTATTTAAAAAAAAAAACAACATAACATTTTAACAGTTGTTAAAGAATTTTACATAGCTCTGGATTTGAGCTACCAAACTAGTGAAACTAAAACACAGTGGGAGTGTGTTATCTCTCCTTGCCACAGGCACAACTTTGCAGCAGGAAAGCAAACCATGTATATAAGCAATTCCCATTTCCTCTATAGTATTAACAGGACATACACTTGTACATTCTCAGTTGGTTGTATATGTGTGGCTTACATATTTAGTGCAATGAGTGATCACACAATAATTTATGAATATCTTTGCAAAAATGCAGCTCTGTCTTCTCTTTGTATTGTGTTCATTCTTCCCTTATGTCTGCTTTAATCTCAGACATGCAGTATATAGTGCATTTTGTATCATTCTCCTTTGACTGTATGATAAAAATACATTTTAGTGAAAAACATTTATCAGCACAGCAAGGAGAGCTTGTCTACTACTGAACATAATCAATAAATGTGTGCTGTTTAGTTCCATTTAAAAGCTTGCTAAAGTTACTTCTACACTTTGTAAAAGTATCCTGAGTGACACACCCACTGTAGTAATCTGAATTACTGTTGTTTCTTCCTTCACTCTCTCCAACTAATGATTCACAGTTGCAAGCCATTAGCAATTGATAGTGTTCTAGAGCCTATGCTATGTTTACCTCTGCTACACAAAGTCAAAAGTTTGGTATTCAGCAATTCTAATGAGTTCACACCTCATTTGCACCTTCACTGTGCTCAGAGGTATTCTTATACTTCACTGTTAGCATAGGCATTTTTGGCAGGCACATTTCTGAGATAGACAGGTTATTGACTTTCATCACAAGTATTATTGTTGAAATTGTATTTTACAATCTTCTATGATACCGAAAAGAAATGTAATGTACGTGTCACTGACACAGGTGTTATGCTTCTGAGATGTCCCAGGGCCACCTCCAGGAGAGTGATGGGCACAGTGAGAGGTGACTGGTAAGCATATATCGACTTTTTAGTTGTAAATGCGTACACATTATGATAATGGTGTGAAAATCATACATACCAAATTAATTCAGTGGTATTCCTTGGTTTGTACAAACCTTCATTTGTTTGTTGCTTCAGGGCTGGGGAAGCCGCCTACCATTTGTCTGTTGCAAGAACAGAAGTGTGTTTCAAGTGCTTTTCAATTAAAAATGTGTAGGCATCCTGATATTTCAATGGGGAACATAATACATTAGTAAAGTAGAATTCCTTGGTTTGGACAAACAAAAAGTGTGTTTCCAATGCTTAATGTTGACAAATGTGTATGCAAGCAAGACTTTATTTAGGTGATATTCATGTGTTGTATCCCTCTCTGTTTTATCCTACATAGGATTATGACACCCAAGCTTACAAATCCATGTAAAAAAACCCTTTCAGTGATTCTAAAAATGAAGTGATACTTCAGACGTTCAGGCACCATGGCGCATTTCTGCTTGAGAGAGGATGTGGGGATATGGCTGCCAGAATACAGATGTGGAACCAACTAGTGAATGATGTCAATGCAGTAGGAGGTTACTGCAGGAATTAGGATCAGGTGTATCAGTGGGCCACTGACATGATTACATCAGCCCCCAAGCAGAGCAGCTGCAGTTGCCCAAGAACAACTGAATATGGAAGAGCTGCTACCGAGCCCCCACTGACATCTAAAGAAGAGTTCCTGTCCATTGTAAGAGATCCAGACAGCTCAGTGGAAATGGCACACCAACATGTGCTTGATGTTGGTGCTGATGTGTCTGGGAGGACAGCTGTATCCCAGGAGCAGCTTCCAGTTAAGCTTACATATGACAAGTTTTATATTTGCTTGTATAGTAAAATACATAATTTGAGTAATACTGCCTGGGGGGGGGGTTCTGTACCTATTGATAAGTTAATGAAATTATACGACACAGTTGTTCATTACATATGGGCTGTTGGTGAACGTGTCAGACAAGTTTCAGTTACAACTATTTCTTACAGGACATATATGCAATTCTGTATTCACTGCCCCCCCCCCCCCGTGTTATTCCCAATTATGATAATTAATTGCCTTGCTTTCATTACTTCATTTCTTCCAGGACCATCCTTCCAAAAAAGTGTGGTGTTATCTGCAAATGGTAAGCATTTTTTTTTGGTTACTGATGACCATTCTTTAGATATATGCATTTATCTGTATGTATGAGGTAGGTGTAATAATTGTCTGTATTGCTGTACCATGTTTGATAGTGGGGCCAGCATCACTTTGTTATCATATAAATTGTTTTAATATTTAGTGTAGTAGTAATTTCATTCCTATGTTTGTTGTTTATTATCACAGGTTGGTAATCCTGACAGTGGAAGTGTAGGACTCTTACCACCTGATGTCAGGGTATCAGTAGGCTCTGATGATGATGGTTCCAAAATGAGGCACAGTCGAGGGGTGCAGAGGTTGAATCTGACACAGAGGTTGAGATTAAAGCCATCCCTGGATTTCCGTCAGACACAGTTAGTATGCCTAAGCATACCTATCCACTGAGCCCTCAGATATTGGACAGGTAGAGGGTGACACACTTGATCAGGGTATTGTGGTTACTGTGGTTTCGGTGCCGGTTGACTCTGGCTGTAGCCAAAATGTGGGTGAGGTGCCATGCAGGAAAATTGTTTCAGGATGCTCAGACGAAGCCTGCTGTCTACCCTCCATGTGATACTGGTGTGTCATTATGTGCCACTCAACATATGTTTAGGGCTATCATGGAGGTACAGGCACATTCTACTAGGGCCTCCGAGGATGTGCTTAGGGTTGTAGATGTGGCATAGGCTGATGTGTGACTGCCTCCATCAAATGGCCAATTCAATTAATTGGATGAATGATATGATAGAATGAGCAGTGTCTGTAATGGAACATCTGCTGGGAGGGGAACAGCATCCATGTAGCCTCTGGTCAGCAACATCATCTGCTGTTAACCAACATAGCCATGTCTGATCCCACTCCTGTAGTGGCACTACTTCCACTGTTCCACCAGTGGTTGAGGTGTCCAGACCCAGACATGCTAGACCATGATGTCATGTCCTGGACATAGTCATGAGGAGAAATCATGCAGCAGATATCAGTCATGTTTGGGTAGCACCAGCACATCTGACCATGGACATAAATGTGCCAGTGCAACTTCTGGCAGTGCCAGTTCTTACAGTCAGGAGTGACGATAATAAACTGTTACCTCGACCATGCATGGCTCACACCTGTATGACATGCCAGGATGTAGAGCTAGCACTGAGCTTAGCTGTGTTCTTGCAGACATTCACACACATGTTTCACTTCAAGTGCCCATATAGACACATACATAAAACAGGTGTATGGGTCATTCGTGAGGCTTGCAGCTCATTCTGTCTTACTGGCCATTTGATAATTATTAAAATTTCTACCTGTCTGTCTTTCTTACTCACACACACTCACTACCTTTTGTGTCAGCCTCAGCCTCCTACTCATCCCAACACACACACAACATCCTGTGCAAATGATGATAACTGTGCAATCTCCTTGTTTCTATCTTTTGGATTCAGGGATACATATGTATTTTTTCTGATGCGCAGGGTGAATAGCTGACTGAGTGCTTACTGTGCATGTGCTGATGATGCTATTTTGAAAATTGTACTGCTTTCTTAAAGGTTTTTGTATTGTGTGTATCTTTGATGCATGAAGCCTATTAGTTGATAAAGACTAGACATCTACGGATATAAGTCAGTCCTGTCACATATTGATGCCATCACTGTAAAGCTCACACACCTACTACTTAGGTACATTTGCAAGTGGCATTATGCATGGATATGCCATTCACTTGTGTTCTTACCCATTTATTTTCCTATTCCAGGTTCAACACTTACCTTGATAGTCCAGCAGTTACAACTGTTTTACATCAAGGATGACTCTGTGTGATGCTAGCAAGACACAGACTTACATGGGTAGTAGATGAGTTGAGCATTGTCTGGCATCAATTTTACTGTATGTTTGTGCATAGGATGAATGTTGTACCCCTTAAGTGGTCAGCATGTGTGCTATTTGTTGCCTCTTGGCCAGGGCAAGGAAATATTGAGCATGCCTACATATGCCTACACCAACAGCGGTTTGTGGTTCCCCCTCTGAGTCCTCACCTGCATGTGACTGTGGTGACCTTGCCAGTATGGTAGAATGTGTGCCCCCTTCCCCTTAGTGTTCCTGTTGAAGCTGTTTTCTCAGGATATTATTGTGTAGGATAGCACAAACAGTGAAAGATTTCAGTATAAGTACTGGAATTGTACTGCAGGGCCCCCGGGTGTTTCTAGACAATGAAACCATGACTTCAACAGCCCAAACACATGCTGTATGATACTTCTTGTTTAAGCATGGGCCTCAATGTAGCATTCTTCCATGGGTGTGTGTGCATTTATGATGGCATCATCAGCCATGGTTCAACTGCATACCCTGCATATCCCAGTAAATAATCTTGTGAGATACCCCCCCCCCCGGAAAACCTGTGGTAGAGCTAAGAGTTATGCCACATATGGGAGTTGTAGTAACTGGGGTTGCCAGCACAAATATTCAGGATGATTCCCTTAGTGTTACACTCAACCTGGCACTTAATGGAATGGAAGCTCTTTCTGTTTATGTAAACCTTTCCCTGTTCTCAGTGTGGTGCTTTGATCTCAATGTACATGCAGTCTATGGCACCCAAGACGTCAGGGAAGTGTGCTACAGGGTAGAAATCCTCCATAGCTATAGTTCTGTCCTCTGGAGTACTGGGAAAATGTTTGTACTCACTGGCATGCTTTAGCATAGCATTCAGGAACTGATGTAGGATCCTGGATGCTGATGTCTGTGACACCCCCAGCGTGTCCCCTGTTAGTCTCCGGAAGGTTCCTGTAGCTAAAATTCTAAGTGCTACACATACTTTAGTCTCCACAGGTATTAGTTCCCCTTGGTTTGCCCTTGCTCTCAGCTGAGGATGACACAGGTTGCAGAGTTCCTGTAGTGCATCTCTATCCACCCTGTAGCACTCTAGTATTTCCACCTCATGCAAACCATGCAAACCATGAAAAGTTAAACAGGGTCTAGATACCCTTCTTCTCCTTACTTGAGGTTTATCAGCAGGATAGACTTGGCCCTGTTGCATACACACATGCAGAAGAGCAGCAGCAGCCCCTAACATTCTTTCCATGTAGAGTAGTTTCTGTGGCTGTATTCCAATAGGTTTTGGAATATGAGGCCAAAAATAGCACTAAGTGTTTTATAGCTTGTTGAATAGCCCCTCCATCTTAGATTGGTTGATTAGCAAACAATTCATCTACTTATGCTGTAATTAGCATGCCACAATGTTTACAAGGTTTGCACAGCTCTACACAACAAGTACAGCCACTTACTGAATACAAATCATCATGCTATCGTGTGTGTGGCGCAGCGTGCACACAGTTTTAGTGAGGCATATAGGGTTTATTGAATCAAGCCCAGTATCTACCCTTCACAAAACCAAACTACTTGTGGTCAAGTCTAACAAAATTCTTCATATCTGAGTTTATGAGGTTAGTCATAATACACTCCACGGCTTTGCAGATGAGGTTTGTATGGCTGACAGGTCTGTAATTACCTGGGTCGGTTGTAAGGCTATCCTTATGTCAGGGCATCTCCACTGCTGTGTACTACTCATCAAGGACAAAACCGATAGCTTAACGTAAGTTAACAGTGTGAGGAGTTAATCTGCAAAGGCATGTTTAACAGTAGTAATTAAGCAGCCAGGAATATTGTCATGCCTCAAGGAGGAATTATTTTTGGTCTTAGTTAGCACTTTCATTTAATGATCATTAGAAATAATTGGGTGAGTAAGGGATTCAAATATTCTGAGGCTTTGAATAGAATTCTTAGGGTGAAGCTGGCATTAAATTTGTTCACAAGGATATCGTCAATGTCAGATGGGCCAGAATAAGTTCTGAGATATATAGGGTGTTTTTTTTTGTTTGTTTGTTTTTAACATAGCTAAAGAAGTTTTTATAAATACTTTGGCTTCAGAAGCACAGTTAGTGGACTTGATTGAGGTCTTCATTTTTGTAATGGTTTTAATATTATCCTTGAGAAGATGGTTTTGGATCTACTAAATAATTTAAGGACTTTCTGTCTTTTGTTGTACAGTTTATTTATGGCATTGGACCACTAAAATGGTTTGTTTTTGAATGTCACATGATATGTGATTCTTGTAGGGATTGCTAGCTATGTGTATTTTTCTAAATGAGTGTAGAATTCCTTAGTGAATCTTGCTGCTGTAGTAAGGCCTTGGGAGGAGCAGTCATAAGTGAATTTTGATTTCATCACATAGTAGCCTATGGCTAGCACATCTTTAAGTCTTAAATTCATTAGAGTTTCATGTAGGAGCTTTTGGGAGTTTAAAAGAAAAAAGATGCAATTTTATGGTCGGACTTCACTGGGGAAGAATATACCAGAGGAGTAGTATAAAAAATGACCATATTTGTAAGAATCAGGTCATCAATGCTGCGCCATCTACAAGGTTTATTTATTGCTACTCAATGGAATTTTTGTTTATTAAGTCTTGGAATTTTTAGGTATATCCTACATTGGAGGTATAGATTGCCCTGTTTATTGAAAGGTGGTAAATGTCACCCAAACTAAGGGAGTTTTGTTAGTAAGGAGATCATACAAAACACTAAGAGATATTACATGATCATCAGGGGAAAAGAGAGTGTTCTGTAAGAAGCTATTGACTGATAATTCATCCTACCTATTCTGCAGTTCAAGTTTATGAGTCCCTAGGGATCAGGCGTAAGATGTTCTTTAACAAATAAGGAGGCTCCACCACAATTGCCATTGGGTCTAAAAGCAGGAAAAGTATAAAACCCTGGCACAGAGGGGAGTGCTATCTTTATATTTAAACCAAGATGTGGCAACTACACAGACAGGGTTATTTTCCAACTGCAGGAGTTTGTCAGGCAGTTTATTCTTTAGACTATTAACTATGCGGAGAGTCACTTTAATGCAATTCAATTTTGGGACTGGTATGTTAGTCATGTTGGAATGTTCATCAACTGCACTTGGCCTAAAAAAAGGCACTGGGGCAGCATAAGTTTTAAGTTGTATGCAAAAGCCTTGAAACAAGAGATGCAGACCTTCCTTGGTAAAACAAGCTGTACTATCAAACAGCTCAAACCTTTTTGATATATACCTGATCCTCCTGGAATGACATCAGCTATTTTACCAGTTTTTGAAGGTAATTCTCTTTTCTTTGTATTTTGGCATTATTAAAGAGGAAGGAAGGATTCTGTTCAGGACTAGTGTTTTACCTACATTTGAAACATTTCTGAAAAATTCTAGTATATCTCTATGCATATCCCTCAGGGTTTTATATTTCAAGTCATTTACTTCCACATGCATCACTATCATAGTCATATCTGTGAAGAGTTAGGATCCTTAGGGCACTTTTAATGTCAGAGATCATGTAACCCTCTCCTTGTCCAGTCTTTTGAGAAGTGAGTCTGACAAGTATCACCTTTCATTAAAACATATTTATTGATTTTGTGGTTCAAAGTGATACATTTGGAATGGTTTTGCTCAGGTTGACTCTTTATGGGAAGTATGCATGAGAGGGATGAAATTCCAGCCATGTGCCCCACAGAGGGGGAGGTTCCTATACCCTCTACTGTATGTATACTAACTTCTTGGGCACACAACAGTGGGAAAATGACAAATACTAGGATTTCTGAATGTTGTTTTTCCAGTATAACCTTTCCATGGTATTGGGACTTGCAGTATTAGAAATCTAATAGCTGTCACATTCCCAAGTAAAGACTGCATATATCCAAAAATCAGTCACACTGTCATACAGACCCCTCAAATACAATGCAATACCATAGCAGTTATATACCGTGTGATTATAGTGATTTAGGAAGCTTGTGAAGAAAATAATGTGCAAATCAAATATGATTCAGAGATAATGATGACAAAACAGTACCTGTAGCTCTAAGAATTAAACAGGAACTGTAGACAATGGAAACCACAGGCATCTTTAAGAAACAACCAAAACTAAAGGAATGAGTGAATAGTATGGTCACCCTTGGAAGGAAATGTAAGATCAAACGTGTATTGCTCATCAAAGTCTGTACAGAAATATAAAAACAGCATTACCCTCTTCTGAAGTGGTCTCAAAAAGGTGAGATACTAGGTTTTCTTGGCACTAAAAGTGACCAATGTTTCTGATTGATAAAACTAGTCAAAGCAAGCTCCAGAATGTGCATTTAGTACTCTGTTTTGTAGGCATAGATTCCTTAGACCTCTATTACACATTTCGTCTTCACCAGAGGTGTTGTAAAGAGCTGTTGCCAGAGTAAGTGAATACTTAGAAGATGCAGTAAACCTAAATGATGACCTAATAGTATGGGACCTCTCAGAAAAGCAGGAAAACAGACTGATGAATGTGCCGAGTAGAGTAAGAAAGCATAAGTTAAGTTAAATATGAACACATGGTAAGTCAGAATGGAAGATCTGAAATACATGGGTCATATTCTGAAACCTGATCCACAAAAATCTAAGCAACAGTGCAAATGCCAAGGCCAGAAGATAAACTGCCATTTTAGAAATTTCTAGGAATATTGCAAAGTTTCTATATAATGACGACATAATAACTATTTTTCTAAGAAAGATGTTAAAGCTAAAGGTAGCCTAGGAATGTAGATCCGAACAGAATTTTGAAACCAAGAAATAAATTACAAGTGTTTTAACATTAAAATACCATGATGAGAATAAGCCAGTTATGCTGCAAACAGGTAGACTAATATAAGAGTTCTGATATTATAAGAGAGTAGAACAGTGAACCAGATGTCTATTGGTCTAAATTAACCGATGCACAAAATAGATATGTCCAGGCAGAAAACATCTGTTCGTAATACTGCAGGAATGTAAAAAATTCAAATGGAAAAAGACCATAAATTTGTACAAAGCATATCTAACAAGCATTTGTAGAAGGTGCCACTGAGACTGAAGTGAATTTTACTTAATCTACAAAAGTATGATCTGCAAATGAAACCTAGACCAGACAAGGAACTACACATAACAAATATGTAGTGCATGGAGCACAGTTAAGTGCCAGAGTGGTGAGCAACCTGATCTTTACAACTGTTAAGCACCCTCTACTTATGTTCTTAAGGTCGGGTCTATCACTCAGCAGTGAAATCTCCCAGTACCAACTAGCAAATGACAGCAGCAGGACAAAAGCTTTCTTTCTGCCTCCTGTCTGTACCCTCAACATGTTCTTAACTTCCTGTAAATAAAAAATCTTAGAAAGATGATAGAGTAATAGGATATGTTTGCCTGTATAATGTGAAGGATTCAAACTCAAACTCAAATGTATGTCATTATTTAGTGATGTCAGACCTCAATGCTTTCTTTGAAAAATACAGACTGTATGAGGAACAGACAAAAAGTATGAAGCAATAAGTTGGACCTTCTGCAAAAATCTACACAGTAAAGAGGCTTTAAAGGTAGGTGTAAATGTGATGGACAACGTCATAGTGCCTTACTGACAAGTGTCCACTAAGCAATTGATGGCTCTGAAAGCCAACAAAACACTTAGCATTTTTTTCTCCTGTAACTAATAGCACATGGAGCAGATAAATCTCCATGCACTACAAAGAATTATCATCGTCTCACCGATCATAATCCTGTATTACGTGTTCTTGACAAGCTAAGATTCACCTTCAGAGCTTCACTCTCGATGTGAATTTCTTGGCATCCCTGTATCAAACACATAAAAGGTGGGTTATTATCACTGAGCCAGTCATAATCCTCTATGTTGAGTACAGCATATTTAGCAGAGAAGCTTGAAGAACTGCTGCAAAACAATCAGAAATGGACTGGGTAATGCCACAGTTACCAAAGGCAGAATAAAAAGTAAAAGGATTTCAAGGGTGTTCTGATAATAAGAAATGCAACTACTGAAAGGCAGGATAACCTATGCAGCCATCTTTTTGAAAAGAACAAAATGCAGTCTTATTTTTCATTCATTGAAGAAACAGATTATGTCCAGGGTTTAATGTTTAAAACTAAAAAAGAAATTATTCCTAATCAAAACAAATACTTGAGAGGATTCCTGAGTCACATATGGAAGGGAAAAGTACAAAGGAAAAATAAGATATTTAATGTTTTGGTCTGAAATAGCAAAACTGATCTAACAATAACTGTAAAGTCATTCTGTATGCAATACGTAATATAACAATTGCCTTAATGAATATATGCTAGCATGTATATACATTTGCTACAGTTAAAAAAGATATGTATCCCATATATATATATATATATATATATATATATATATATATATATAGAGAGAGAGAGAGAGAGATTATTAGTCTTAAGTCCATGAAATAATCAAACCAACTGAGACAAGCTGAAGTGATATTGGTGAATTAGTCTGTATTCTCAAGACAAGGAATACCTGATGATTCATATCTGAGAATAGGCTGCAGCATACAAGTTTACTAACTTAGTAATTCTGAATCTTTCTGCATGACTGAGACTATGAGCATTCAATGCCCAGTGCTAACTTTCCTCAGACCAATGGATACGTAGAAATAGCTACCAAGCATTAAAAAAATCTAGTAAAAAGACCTGAGCAAAATCCTTCAACTTGTAGTTCTGTAATATAAGAATATTGAAATGCAAGGACTCGGTCTCTCATCAAAAGTTCAGCTACCGACGTACTACTTCAGCAAAACTGCTGACCCTTCAATACCAAAATAAAGTAAAGGAAATGTTGAAGAAAAATCAGCTGAGACAGAAATGCTGTTATAGAAACTGCAGAAGACCACTATATTTGCAAATCAAAGGCAAACTAAGAACCAATAAGCAATGAGAAAGTCTACAGTCAGAAGCTAAGTTGTTAGCAAAGCAGCTGAACCAAGATACAGTTTAGTTTATGGGACAGAAAGTAAACTGTATAGAAGAAACTGTTGACATTTATATAAAAAATATGCTAAAATTGAAATCCCAGGAAGAAGAGCAACTGTCGCAGCCATTTCCATTACATGAAAATAGAGTCTGTGACGACTGCCATAGTATTCTAGACAGAGAAAGAGACATACTCTGGAAGTCGTTTCCAGACAAAACATTAGTGCAGTAAGAACTACCTCAAAAGCAAGAACAGATATCTGGTATGAAGTATAAACAGCCCAATTAAATTCTTCAGAGATGGTAGACCACTGAAAAAAAGCAGACATATGTGAAGACTTTTCCAAAATTTAAAATAACTTTTTAAAAATGTAAAAGTTGCATTACTGAAAATGTGTTTTGAATATATGCATACATACATACAAAGTTTCACTTTGCTGTAAATAGCCCAAGACATGCTTAGTATATTATTAAGGTTAATTAACAGTGTTCAGTGCAGTGTAATGAAAGCTACCTCATAGATATTTATATATTTTACACCTAGAAAGATCTTAGATATGGCTGTAGCAGTTTATTGAATGAGTCAGATACAGTGATATGCAGGGTCAGCTTTGGTTAACTGGTACCCTAGACAAAAGGGCTCCACAGCATCCCCCTCCACCATACCACCTGGTGTTCCCATCCTGGTCTATCTTCACCATGCAGATTTACTTTTTTTTCTTCATTTTTCTCACAGTTTGTCTTATTCTTCAGTTGTTCCTGTCTTTATTCAACACATTTTAAAGAAACCATTGTTTTACTACAAAAATAAATGCCTAGTTGGCCTATGCCTAAGGCCAACTACAGTGATATGTATGTCACATTGAACAAATAAGCTGGAGAGAAATCAGTCTGAATATAGACATAATCAAAGTTAGGCAATATCTACTGTATGTGAGTGTTATGTACTAAACGTCCTAACATAGTACTCCCCCAGACTTTGAAGATACTCAGACTTGCTTTCCAGGCTTCAGGATTTTACCACATACTTTAACAAACAACTGGAACCAGCACAAAAAGGATACTGGTGCTTGTAAGGTGTCTGTGCATATATTGAAGGATACAGCAAAAACAATGCTGTAACTTAACTTCTGTTGTCAATATGTTGAGAAAGTTACTACTAGACTGCTTAAGACCTGGAAGCAGCAACTCCAGAATCTCATTGGTCACTTGACAACTCTTGGAAATCCATCCAACAATGCTGAACTTAATGTGATGTACCTCAAAATCCAAACTGTGACGGGCATCAACACATTTTATTTACTAGAAAGGCTTTGGGGAAAAGCCACCTTTTTTTCTATTGAAGTGATCTATGAATTCGTCCTCAAATTTCAAATAGCTGGAACCATGTAATATTCCAGAAATTAAGCTTCCAGTGTCAGATGGTTTCCTAGATCAACAAAGTGATATTCTATTGGTACTGTCAGACTATTTTACTAGAACATACAAAGCCCCATCCTCTCTAACTCAATCTCTATCTGTTTTCTCTGAACTACTCAAAGACTTACTTATGACTCCATTACACTGGAAGAACTCAGAGCAGTAACTGAGAAGCAGGGTAGGACCACAGGGTCAGATAGGCTAAATGTGCTACTATATCAAAGAGTATCCAAAAACATGCTTACAGACCTACTAGAGTTACAAAACCTCCCATTACAAGAGCACAAGTCTCCACCCATGGGAGTAGGCAGCCCTTAATTTTATTTATTATTTATTTACATTTGTTGACCGGGAAAATCAGGTCCTTTTTCAGCAGAGGCCCAGGGAGAAAAGCTCCACAATAAAAAGCATTTAATTACAAGATTACAAGAAGTGTAGGTAGGATGGTTGTTTAACAATACCAGTAATACATACATAGTTCAGTTGCATATTATTTTGGTAAAGGACAATTGAATATAAACTATACTCTTATAAAATCAGTGCCATTTAAGATGGCAGGTCTCCTCGTAGTTAAGCTGGCTGATATTACACATGAATAACAGTACCCATAATTTCAGCTGAGATATATTAATAGGTTTAGAAGCATTGAGGTTGGTTGTAACCAAAGATAGTTAGTAAGCATGAAGACAGGTTTAGGGTGGATGGAGTAGAGATATTAGTGAGGGTTGTTACAGGGGCATACCCAACACTCTTTTAGATGAAATTTTAGAACAGCTTTGAAATGAGTACATGATGATACAGAGGTTATAGTGTGAGGAAGGGGATTCCATCATTTTGCTAAGGAGTAGGAGAAGAGAGCTTCTCCAGCAGAGTTCCTGGTTCTAGTTACCTGTAATTGATTTTTGTTGCTAGAGCATAGCGGTCTGGTGGTGTGATAGGGCTGGAGTAGATTTTGGAGGGATGGGACTTTTAGAGGATGATTTATTAGCTTGTGGGTGAGTGAGAGTTGGTACCACTGAAGAAGGTGAGGGAGTTCTAGCCAGCCAAGTTCAGTAAGTGAGGTGCAGTGTTGACTACGGTAGGCTGCACCAGTGGCAAACTTGGCTATTTTGTTGTAAGTCTCGAGTTTATTTAATTCCCTTTGCCTTAGGTTGGTAAGTATTGGAGAGGCATAGAGTAGAGTGGAGATCAGGTGGGTATTTGCAATTGAAATCCTGGCTGTTTTGGTCAGGAATTGCTTATTTCTGGTAAACCAACATTAGAATGCTTTTCATTTACTGCCTAATAGTGTTGTATCATCTTAACTGCAAAATATGTATATCTCTTCTGGCCTGTGGACTAAAGCCAAAAATAATGTCCCCTCTAATCATTTAGACCAATGCAGTTCTATCCATAGCAGAAGCACATCAGACAAAAAAGAAGAAGCCACGTTCATGTTTCAGTAGATTCTACAGTCTTACATTCTTTTGCTAGTGCTGACAGTGGATGCAGAAATGACTTTTGACAATATAAAATAACTAAACATAAGCATGGCCCTTGCAAAATGTTATTTTATACAGCAGCTCATTGACTTGTTAACTTACCTGTATGAAGGCTCGGTGGCTTCAGTGAAGGTAGCAGGGAGACTTTCAAAGACTTTCTGAATCTATAAAAGGGAAAAACAAGGCTTTCCACTATCTTTGTCCTAGTGTGTTAGTTAGACAACAGCTAGCTATCAGGTTAAGAACTTCCCAGGTATACGTGGACAGATTATGGGCAGTGAGAGCTGTAATACCTCTCTTTGGGCTGACAAGTGAGGCTTTTCTTATGTCATGTCTCATACAATTTTGTTGAAGATTTGAACTGTCACTACTTGATATCATTGGCTCCTACTTTGTCACATATGATTTGCTACATATTTTTAACAGGCTCTGAGAATAGTCCAAGTAGAGAGAAAAGTGTTTTATAAACTAAATTTTTTCTTTGTTCTGAGTTGGTGCATCTTTAGTTTAGATTATTTAGAGATGGGAAGTGTGACCTCATGTTAAGGTGTGGGGTGAGCACATCCCCCTTATGTTGTTTATTTTTTTTTTATTTATGATGTCTTGAGCCTTGGCATACTGAATGTGATGTTTCATATGATCCCAATGACAATCTATTACTCTTATTGACAAATCTTCAAATACATCTATGCCAGTGCTGCAAAGTACTAGTGATATTTTTGTTAACGTTTCTGGATTCTTTTAAGTTAGCCATAATGCAGCTTCTTATGATTGACTTTCAACCCTTACTCATACTGCAAGGGATTTCCCCTACAGGTGGCAAACCTGAGCATTAAAAATGTGGGCATCCAACAGCAGTACCAATACACCTCATGAACCCTCAGATACAATATATACTTCAGGCTCTTCCCCATAACCCCTCACACGGCTTGCAGAACTCTAGGTAGCACATTAAGTTAGTCAAATATCTTTGGGTTTCAGATGTGGAAAGACTTAAGAAGCCATTTCATTTTTCTGAAAAAGGAATTAACTTTTCAAGTCTTCATATTTACTTTGAATCAGTTGGACTATCAACTGTCCTTAAATTATGCACCAGCTATGACTGGAATGAGATGCAGCTGCTCAGTGCAACAAAACTTACTTTGCTCCAGATTTGCTTCAGAAATCAGTACTAACTCCACATGTATTCTTGCTCAAGTACAAAATAAATACATAACCGATCAGTCACTAAGACCCCAAAAGGTTTACTGCATCCTGTACTAAAACATATAATGCCAGGCTTAATGCAGTGCATAGTGTCTTAAATTTTCTAACAGAGAACTACATACACATGGAAAAAAGAATTCTTGTCACTGATGACAAAATCTTGATAAATTTGTGTTTTCTAAATTTCAGTGTACCAAAATACAATATAGTTTATTTCAGCAAACTGACTTTATTTATCTTCAAGCCTTGTACTTTCTTACCTCAAAGTCAGGCAAAGTGTTTAAGGTGCATGATGTTTTAATTAATTTTTGTAATGTCTGGACTCTAGAAAGATGATATATTTCCCATTGTTTAACACAAACCCATAGCTATATCCAAGCTTCGAAGTAGTTTACACTTTCCTTCTTTTTCTTTCGGATGTTCCCATTAGGGGTCGCCACAACTGATCATCTGTTTCCATTTCTTCCTGTCCTCTGCATCTTGCTCTGTCACACCAACCACCTGCATGTCCTCTCTCACCACATCCATAAACCTTATCTCAGGCCTTCCTCTTTTCCTCTTACCTGGCAGCTTCATCCTTAGCATCCTTTTCCCAATATACCCAGCATCCTTCCGCAGCACAAGCATTCTCACCTCTCTGGCTTTGTCTCCAAACCGTCCAACCTGGGCTGACCCTCTAATATACTTATTCCTAATCCTGTCTACCCTCGTCAATATCTGGAAAACTTGGGAGAACCATTTTTTAGAACTGCATCTGTCAATTCAGCAAAAGAAAATGGTTTTCTTTTTGTTACAAACCACCTCTACAATCCCACAATGGGATCTATATAATGGGAACATTTCACATAACAGTTTTCTAAACCTCTCAAACGGTTACCTATACATTTCCTTTCTTCCTCCCATTCTGTCACGTTGCCAGGGTTTCTTAAAGGGAACTAATTTCATACATTTTTCAAGCATCTTAATCTCAAATAACTTTAACAGAATATTACATTTATTCATTCATTTATATATGTATTTATTTATTTTTATTTATTTTAATTGGTTAACTGGGGTAGAACACTAATCAAAATTGACTAATTTCTGTATTTTAGTCTCAGTCCAAACAATGCAAACAAAAATTATGTCATAAAATAAGGAGTATATGCAGACAGTTGGAGGACAGACAAAATTATACCATTAAAGTAAGTAATATATGTAATATCAAATAAGGATAGACTATATGACCAGTATATAATTGCAATTTGAGGAAGGCATTTTTACGAAGAGAAATAATAAAGAAAAAAGGATAGCAGTTGATGGATTTATGATATATAGTAGGAATTCAAAACTTTTCTAACTCTACAATGTAGGTGCTAAGGCAAATAAACAGATAATACTACTTTGGGCTTTGGGTGACAAACTAACCTAAGGCAGGAGTAGGTCCAGTTGTAGAAGGTTGTCATTGATCTTCTGTGCTTTAATTTACTTGGAAATTAAATGAGTGGAGTGACTTATCATATATAAATATGCTTGATGTTTAATGAGCAGACTGACTTACTACATATGTTAACGAAGTAAAATAACTTCTAATGAGCATATTAGTTATTCTGTATTGCTTTTCTATAAAATGTTGGTTTCTCTTAATTTTGCTGTTCTATTTCTCATGGGAAGTATTTTTTTTAATTTGTTGCTGCCAGGATCCTGCTATGCTAATAGTCTCTATTTATCTTCTGTTACATCAAGATGGAAGGAATTTGGGACTACAAGCAGTCTTGAAAGACTGACTGCTGATGTACAATTCACACTTTATGCCATAAGCTAGCATTCAGTCAGTGCCATAAATTTACAAGTCAGTGTTCATCTTTCTGCCTGGAATTTGGCCAGTCAGATTTCATGATGAATAGCTGTACATGAATGTGCCACTAGACTAAGTATAGGTTGATCAATGTAGGGAAATTCCTTTTCCATGAGTTGCTGTAACCTTGGAGTTGACTATAAAAGAGGAGGTATGCATACCTCTCAACTGTCCAGATTTTCGCAGCATATACAGATTTTTGTTTCATGGTTTTGGTCTGTTTTGAATAAAAATTTGTGGTTTTCTGGAAAATCACAAAGGACTGAAGTCATTAAAGACATACATTTGAGTTTCAAACTTCATATCCTTCACAAAAATGTATGCTAATACTTCCTAAGTTTATAAGAACAACATTTTAAATCTGTCTCTGTTTTGGGGCCTTTACCTTCCTGCTATTATTTTAGGCTTTGACCAGATTTATTGTGCTAAGAGGTTGTGCAGTATGGAGCTACAAAAGCTAAAGGCCTTGCATGAGAGGCATGGGAGACTTTGTCCTATCTGCACTTTTTAGAACAAAAGCCAAATTTATTGAAATGATCAGAGGACAGTACATTCTATCCCACTGAGGATCCTTGTTTCCACTACCATCAGTCCTTCTTTCCTCACTTCCTTTAAGTAAAATGCAATAAAATACTTAAAAAGAAAGAACATGCTGTATATGTGTGGCACATCTGAGAGTATCACAGATAACATTTGCTCCTAGTCATATGCAGAAAAGTACCACAGCTGGTTACAACTGTCTGGTAGACAAGATGTTATGCTAATGAATGATGGAAAGTAAAAATGATTCACGTAGTTCACATACAATGACAGGAGCTAGCGGTGAAAACACAATTATCTCATTGCATGACATTAAAGTCAAAGACTTCTGAGCAGGTCAGTCTGCATAGCTCTCATAATAATTCAGCAAGTCTTTGTTATTCATGGAAAGCTTGTTTTACAAAAAAAAAAAAAAAAAAAAAACTATGCATGAGTGGCAAACATCTTTGAAATGCCTAGTAACTATTAACAAGAGTAACAGTGGCATATGTGTCAGTTACACTTAGCAGTGAAAGACAGTCACTTCTAGAACTGCAAAAAAAATATTTAAAAAGCAGTGCCTATTAAGTGACTGAATATAGCATAAAACTTGAAATCGACTATTCCAAGGTTGCATGCTGAGACTGCTACTTTGAAATACTCATTAAAGAAACAGGTTGGCAAGTATTTTGAACACACTACATTAAGGGGAAATGCGTACAACAGTGATGCGTGCCTCACAAGTTGCTTTAAAAACAAATCAGAAATGTTAAAACATTAAACCAAGACTTTCATTCAGTTAAGCTAACTTTAATGCTGTGCACTGCACATCATTAAAATTTGCCCCGTTACAACAGCTGATTATGCTTTCTGTACTTGGAGAGTGCAAAATTAAATTCATCCCCGGAGTGTCACTCTCAAGGTGAATTCCTAGTCAAACTGTTCTAGAACAATGACATCATGATTACGATCAAGGGCCCAGTCATAATACTCTGAGTAAAATGGACTTTTGCAAGAGGCAGGGTTATTCTGTTAACTGCAACAATTCAAATGAGACTGCACAAGGCTCACAGACTATGCAAATGAAAAAAATGATCCAAGATGAGCACAAGGTATATCTACAGCAACAAACTGTATTTTCATGCTACAAATTTGCTTGATATTTTGCATTATGCTCTGACTGACGCATTGGGGAATGAGACTCTGCTTTTGACTTAAAATTGCTACAATTACTGTCACGTATATACCGTTTGTAACTATTTATCAAAACCCTGCTCATCAGCATTTGCTCTGTTTCTACTCTACTGTTAATTTCATACACAACCGATCTTAGCAGATGCCTGAAACTGACAAACTAGAGTCTTTAAATGACAACATTTGGCTAGCAATTCTGGATGAATTAATTGCTTTATTCATAAGATTTGTGTGTGTGTGTGTGTGTGTGTGTGTGTGTGTGTGTGTGTGTGTGTGTGTGTGTGTGTGTGTGTGTGTGCTTATGTGCATGTGTTTTCCTACACTCATCACAGGCACAAACCATTATGAAACAGGCAGGAAGTAGTTTTATTTTATTTTTTTGTTTGTATTAGCAGCAACAGGTAGTGGATAATCATAAATTCATTCATTACAATAACACAGGTAGAAAAAAAAAGTTGTTACTACCAGATTTTCAACTACTACTGGAAATCTTTCAAAGCCTGAAAGGAAGGGACATTTTCAGAATGAAAGTAATTTGGTCTTCTTTCGGATACTTTTTTACTGAATACTTCATTATTTACTGTGCTGCAGGCATTAAGAGTTAAATATTCATTCATTTACTCATTTTCCAATACCTGCGTTACCTATTCAGTGTTGCAGGGAAACCAGAGTTTGTCCCAGCTTGCTCTGGGTATACAGCAAAAAAAAAAAAAAAAAATCTAAGGACACCACCAGTCTATCACTGGGATGCACAAACACATTCAGACACACATATGCACACATCCTCTGCACACATGCCTATGGGTAATTTATACTACTGAAAATCCAGCTCTCAGCGCATCTTTGGGATGTTGCAGAAAACAGATCATCCCACTGGGCAACCACACAAATACAGAGACGGCATGGCAATTCTGAGAAAAAGACACCCTTGTCAGGCATTGAGTTGGGGAGTATAGCTCTGCAAGATGATAAAGATAATTGATGCACCACTGTGCCACCTAGTTAACATTTTAATTGTTGTAAAACTAAATAAATGAACAGTGTGGTTTCTTGATGTTTTGTCTTGTATTGTCTGTTTTTCCTATATGACCGCACCTATACAGTGATACAGTTGATGGTATCTGCCATTGTTTTACAATGAGTAGCAAACTATTCTGGATCAACAAACTGGATTAAAACATGGTAGGGACTTTCAGTGTGGGTCTTGTACTGAGAAGGAATGCTCCTTAGATGTTGCTTGAGTTAAGTTTAATTGATGATTTACAGTCAAGTGTTTCAGCCATCAAAGACGTGCATCTGTTAGTAAAGGAGGAGAGAGCATCTTTACATGCCCTGACCTTAGAGAACAACTGAAAAGAAAGAAAGGGAATGGAGAAATTCAGAATGTTGACAGAACGGGACTCCAAGCAGAGTCTTGAACCTGCAGACTCTAAACATATGGGCCTGCATAAAGTGATTATGATGCAGATTCATACATACCCAGCTGGCAGAGAATACTGCTGAAGCAAAGCTATGTGAGTCAAAGATGCCAGACGATATGAATGCACACGGTGATGCCACTGAGGAGCTGCAAAAAGAAAATTACACCTAAAGAAAAGAAATATAACCTCTTTTATGAATGAAGTAGAAATATGAAAGAAAAGCAAGGGGCCATTAAAGATTGAGCTCATAGGAAGAATATTTGAATTATTGCATTACCAGACAAATTGAAGTCTTGAACTATGTGTCATATGTACAAGATAAATTAGAAAATTGGCCTGGGATATATACAGCACAGATCAAACTGAAGAGGTCTCCTAGACTGTATATGGCAGCTCAGGCTAGAATGTAAAATAATCATACTTGAGATAGTTAAGCTTACAGACCAAGTTTTGTTTTTAATATGGAGCCAAGGAAAGATATATAAAGGGGAGATGAGATATTAAGAAAATAGGGGGTAGTTGGTAATAGCTGTGGCGAAATGCTGAGTGATGTTCTATTCAGCTTTCTCGTTGTTTCTGAATGTATTTAAGAAATTTACTGAGAGGCAAAAGCAATTCTAGCCAAAAGGGAATACAAGCCAAAAAGAGGTGGAAACTGTGGAATGAAATAAGAAGGCTGGAGGTGATGGGGAGGTATCCACAGTAGTGAAAATAATTCATACAGGGATATGGATTAAGCTGAAACAATTCAGGAGATCATTGCAGGGACAAAGTGCAGGAACTTTTTTGCATATATAAAGTCAAAGCAAAAAGTGGTGAGCAATTAGTGTAAGAATACTGGATGAAGATGTTATAACTGAGTAAACTGAACTCTGCATTATTTCATTAAGATGTTAAAAGTAAAAAAAAATGTTAATATACTTGCCTGTTGTTGATTGTTGCTTGTCTCATGCATTCAAAAGAGATGATAAAGCGGTGTATGGTTTCAAGATATTTATTGTGCATAAACATTGCCATGAACTGTAATTAGAACTTATATTTAAGCTAACTGATTCACTCATTATTTCAAACACACTCGTATGTGCATCTCCATTCATGACTGCATTCACTCTGGCTGACTTTACAAAATGACACTGTTACTCCACATGCTTGGTACTTATATGCATGTGCTATCTAGCTACAGTAGTTGAATAGGAACAATACCCATAATGATCTATTAATGCTTACTTCACCTTAGTTGAATAGCGGGGGAGTGTCTGAATGCCTGCAAGAGGAATTAAAAGTTAAATATTGCTTCTCTAGGCTGCTAAGATAGATGGGTGAGGAAGTACTTATAAAGTCAGCCATTTAAAGTTTGCATTTGTGTGGGATTTAAGGGTTAGAAGGAGGACACTGTGAACATTAAAGTAAATGTATGTCTAGCAAAAGAAGTAAAGACAGATTATGCTTTAATGGAATGGGTTGTTTGTAGGGTGGTACTTTCTTTTCTAGACAGGCACTGGAGATTCCACGCAAGTCTCTTAAAAACTGAAGTGTTTGACTTTAGCTGTACTTGGGAATAACCAACAAACATTTGTTATAGTACAGGATGATTTTGGATGGCGCAGTGGTATAGCGGTTAGCTCTGTCACCTCAAGAGGTTCTTCAGTTTGATTCTCAGCTGGGGTGCCTTTTGTGTGGAGTCTGCATGCCCTTCCTGCATTTGTGTGGGTTTCCTCTGGGTCCTCTTGTTTCCTCCCACATGGCAAAGACATGCAGTAGGTGGATAAGACACTCTAAATTGGCCCTAGGTGTGAGTGCAAGTGTGTGGTGCACCCTCTGATGAGTGTTGGGCCTTAGGCTAGCAATCTGCCCCCACAAAACCTACACCTGCTATGGAAACAACGAGTGCACATTGCCCGATGTGCTAAATGCATGGGAGGATCCAGGATGGGATGATTTTAAAGGGAAGTTAAAGGAAGGAAATATGTTTTATATGAACCATATGACTAAAATTAGATGGGAAGATGAAACAAATAGCAGAGGAGTTGCAACACAGTTTGCAGGACGGTGATGATTATGTTATGCTAAGTCAGGAACTATAAGAACTGGTAGATAAAAAAGTATGAGTTTCACTGACAGTCTGTAGGGATAAGTACTTAGGTATTTTTTATAAATCTTTTATTAAAAAGCAATAAAAGCAGAAGATATAAAATATAATAGTAAATAATGAAGGGGAGGATGAACGTAATATCATTAGGGATTTGGTGCTGACGGCAAAGCAAACTAAGGTGGAGAAAGTGAACTTGAAAACATTTTTTTTTTTTTAGTTACCAAGGTTTACATGGGAAGAAGCAAATAATGCGATGCAGTCAATAACACTGGAAGAATTCTGAAGTATTTAAGAAAGAGACGGAGAGAATGGGCGAAGAATCCTGGTAGTGATAGTTTACTAAGTTTTGGAATCTGCAGACAGAAAAAGTAAGATTTAAGTTGATACTCAGAGGTATAGCTGGGGGAATGAAAAGATAGCCACCCTGGGTACAAAGTGTCAGTGGGTACCATCAGTGGAACTAGCATTCACTTACTACATGCTGATACTGCACTTGTAGTCAGTTCTGAAGTATTCCCTGCCTGGTCTATATAATACTACTGGCATTGAAGTGACTGCTCAGACTGGCTGTATTCACAGCTGAAGTGGTCAGTGCTTTTTGTGTAGCAGGCAGCTGTAGCGAGCCAGCTGTTAAATTTTTACATCTGTAAAAAGTACCTTGCTGCAGTTTAAAGAAGAAGGGCATTTTCCCTTTGGTTCTCAAGTACAATAAGTGCGAACTCAGGAATGGCAAAGGTCTCCTGAATAGCTAGCCATTGCTCGATTGATTCTGTTATTTAATTTGGTACTAGAGACTAAGCAAATACCAGAGTTATGGAGTGCAACTCTGATTGCAGTGATCACAAAAGAAATAATATCAGATTTTTAGTTAATCTAATAGACCAATATATGTTTTAAATTGCAATTATAAGCCCTTTTTGGCAATAGCAGTAAAGGGGCTAACAAGGCTAGTACTTTGTTTCACAAATAGTGACCGATGTGGCTTTGTCAATTGATTGTTGATAATATTTAGAAGACTGTCTTGTTGTTAAGAGTACAGCAAAAAGGATTCTTTAATGATAATGAGTCTTGAAATGGAGAAATCTTTTGAAAGGGCTGAATTGTATTATTAAATGCAAGGGTTACTGGCCTTTGTATTTGATGAAGACTTTGTGGTGGTTCTGAGGCCAGTATATAATAAGCTAAAAGCTAGAGTTAAAATATATGTGGCCATGTTGTTACCTTTAAAAGATGTAGAGGAAAAAGGCAAGGGTGCCTGTTGTTGCCACTGTTGTTTTTTTCTGAGTCTCTGGCTGCATTACTGAGATCTTTAGACTTAGAAACATATAAAGTGTAGGGTGGGAAGTTTAAAATATCACTATCTGTCGATGACACAATGATTTGCCTGACATGTACTAAGAAGGAAACTGATAATTAATTTTGGATGTTTGATGAATATGTTACTATATCATAATATAAGGTAAATAAAACAAAAATGTGGGAGGCGGCAATTACCTTTAAACCATTAGAAAGACTGCAGAGGTACCATGATTATTTATGGAAAGAGGAATGCATTAAGTATTTAGGAATGGGATTGGAAACACACTGAAGGGGTTGATAAATACAACATATAAAACTTTGCAGAATACAGAGAAGGCTGCCATTCAAAGATGGAAAGTAACAAGTTTGGAATCAGACCAGAGGATAAATGTTTTGTACTCTCTCTCTCTCTATGTTGTTATATGTATTTCTGGCATTTCCTGCAGGGTTACTAGGAAATTCTATAAAGCCAGTAAAAATTTGTGATATGATAATGGATTGTGTATAGAATGCAGACAAGCCTAGAGTAATACAGACTAAGTTAGTGTTGTCTAAAGAATGTAGAAAGTTGAAGATTTCTGATCCAGAACTATATAATGAGACAGTGGAAGTGTAACTACTGTATCATGTTTAATTTCAAAATATGATGCAAAGGGGAAAATAAACATGAAATTATTGAAAAGAAGTATTGAGAATTTTGAAATATATGAAGTTTAGGAGCTAAGTACGCAAAGAGGAGAATTATCTTAGGGGAACAAGCACTAGTTTTTTCAAGGAATCTGTTAGAGAAGGCATCCAATAGAGTGGGGATACAAGAGGAAAGGGATCATAGATATTAGGAGGAAAGGGAGATTAAGGTGATATAATTGGAGCAACTGAAGAGAAAGGAAGAAAGAAAAAGGAAATGGGCCTTTTAATCCTAATGTAGCAGAATTCTATAATTCTGGAATATCTGCAAACGGAGTTTGATGGAATAATTAATACAGCTTAAAACATGGGACTGATGGATTTTATTATTGATAGAAAGTACAGGAGAAGATCATATACAGAAGATTAGTAAGTAAGGTATATAGGGCACTAAGGGAAGTCAATCATAAGGATGGGGCTAAGCAATGGAGAGAATGGGAACATGTTTTGGGAGAGAAAATACATGATGAATACATAGATATGCTACCAGTTTACATTTGAAGATATTTAAGTGGAAGTATCTTCACAAATATTTTGCATACCACAAAAAACTGAAGAAGGTATTTTTAAATGGGGAAGCACATTGTTATATGTGGGAGGAGAGAGATTTTGGGACAGAGGGACATATTTTTGGTTGCGTTCAAAGTTGGTATGCTTTAAAAATGAATTAGAACAGATTGCAACTGGGTTATTGAAGCAAGAAATAAAGATAATGAAGGAATTTTAGTTTTTAGAATATTTTGATGTAATTCTATGTAATGAATTAAAAAGAGCGAGTATTTGCCTTGTGACGTTAGCTGGTAAAAATGCAATAACTAGAAAATTGAAGTCAGGAGAACTCCCAGAAGGAAGACAGGTTATTTTTATTGAGGGCTGAAATAGAATTATGAAAAATAAGTGGTCAGAGAGAGTATGCTTGTTCAAGTATTTTTTCTAGGTGGCTATCCAAAAAATATAGAGAGAATCAAATTAGAAATTTTGAATGGCTGGGCTTGAATTGAGCAGGGTGTGTAGAAACAAATATGACAGACACTCTAAGCATGGTTAACCTCTCTGTTAGAAGTAGATATATACATTGAGATGAACATCCAGCCTATCACTTTATCTTTTATCCTATCCTTATTTTATACTTTCTGATTTTTTTTTACTTATGTCTGAAGTTATTTTGTTTTTAATTTGCTATGAAGATATTTATTTTCTGATTAAAAGTGCACATTCTTAAACATTAGTTAATAAAGGGGTATGTGATACTGGTGAAGACAGATAGACTAAATGAGAGAAGCCTAAGGACATTAAAAAGAAAGTGCTGGGACAGTGCACCAAAAAAGATTACTAACACAATAAATACATTTGTGATGTGTTCATTGTACTTTTTCATAATAAAATCTTTTCTGCCACGGGTTTCTGACAATAAGGCTTTACTGCAAATAAGGGGTACCATCTGTAAAAAGTCACACATAGCTATATTAGTCTACATATTAATTTAGATTGTGCTTTGTGGAGAGTACAACACAACATATGAATATTTTGTTTCTTTTACTGTAACTTCCTTACAATAATGTTAAAATGGGAGGTTAAATCTCCAAGAAAGTAACAGGGTAGGCATTACTAATAAGAAGTCTACATGGTAGGGAATGTATTTTCAAGACCTTAAGCTCTTCACATTCATTTGCCAAAGAAATAAGCATTAAAAATATTTAAAGTAAACTGTATTATTTTGGACACTGGGAAATCTATAAACAACTGGATGGTAAAAAATACAAGCTATGCTTGGGGGTGGGGGTTACAACATAATGCAAGGCCATGAGCAAACAGAAGTAGGATCATTCTAGGTTATTGTGCCTGTGCAGACATTTGCTCAGTAACTTAATGTTGTTGAGTATTGTGAGATGCTAGTCAAAGCTTTTTTTCAAATCTCCCAGTTCTCCAACATCTTCAAAACACCTTGACATCCTTCAGCAGGTTCAGAAAGCTGACTGTCTTGAGGTTCTCCCAGGTGGCTTTGGTCACAGGTTTCCCACATACTCCTAATGTTACCTTAGACATGATTGTCCAAAATCTGCAACAGTGCAATAAACCACTGCTAGTACTCAGCAGACAGCCACAAAATGGTATCTGCAAGACTTGTGTGACTAACAGCCTCTGCTAACAATATACTAAATTGGGAGGATATGACTCACAGCTGAAGCAGACACACACCTACCAACAGCATGCTATACAATTGTAGAAGCACTCTGCAGGCTCTTGCAGCACACTGCCATCATCTACCATGCATCAGAGATGAGTTATATAAAAGCATGTCAAAGTCATTCAGATACATTTGAGAGCTAACAGCTCTCTGTACTGAATGAAGTGGTACCTCTTAAACATGACAGGAAGAGCAACATCTTGCCACATAGCACTATGATCTAAAGCTGTTTAGTGTGATTTCTACACTATATTGTACTTGAGTGACAGCAAAAAGAGAGAGTTAGCCCATGTAGTGCCCCCTTCAGTAATACTTATTGTACAATGACTGTCCATTAATATTCAAAAACGAGCATGCTGATTGGTCATCCCAATCAGCATGCCTGTTATAAATCTGAACATATACCAATGGAAAAAGGTCCGGTCACCCTGACTTTTTTCCATTGGTATATACAACAACTTTTCATTTTTTTTAACAAAAATAAATAAATAAAACCAGAAATCTGAACTCTGGACATACCAGAGAGACAGGACGGAAAAAATACTAGGAAAATCAGGTATGTTATTCAAAAGTAAAGACACATACCTGATTTTCCTTGTATTTCTTCCATTATGCCTCTCTCCTAGCTCTAAACTGTCTGAAAAAAAAAGAAAAGAAAAAAGGAGCAACAGAGACCTTCTTTTCTCCATTGCTTCCTTTCCAAAGCACTGATGTACTGGGTATGCATGGGAATGTAAGTCCCATACGCATGTGCAGTACATCAAAAAAGGTAATAGGATATGTAGCAGAAGTGGAAGGACACCACGGTGCCATCATACAAAGACATTATTTAAGAAAAGCAAGTTTTTTTTTCTTAAATAATGTCATTGTATAATAGCAATAACCCACTCCGTGGTGTTGTATATTAAGATTTACCCACAGCTGGCTTTATTTAATCACTCGGGCTTTGCCCGCATGATTAAACCATACCAACCATGGGTAAATCTTAATATACCACACCAACATCGTCGGTTATTGCTATAATATTCTACCTCTCATTCTTCCTCTTGCCCCGTCCTCTCTCAAATGTCTGTTTGGACTCTCTTTCTACTACTCATTCTGATAGTCCATTTTATTGGTCCACATCTCTCATCGAAACAAATAATTTTACAGATCCTGGTAGCAACTTGTTCCAATATTCTGCTAACTTCAATCTATCTTCCTCTGCCCTTCTTATTCACGGTGACTCTTTCACATCTCCTTGACCTGATATTGGTCACCCATTTCATATCTCCTTCAATCCTTTTTGTTCTTCACTGAGAAACAGCTTGATGTCTCTGTGCCCCTCTTATATCCAGAAATGCATGTACTGGTCAAGATGTGGCTTGACCAGGACTATGCACACTTGGAACTTTACTTGGTTTCTGAGGTCTGGTTTCTTGTGACTATACTCCAGTATTAAGTTTACTGCTGTCCTTACCATCTCACTATGTTCTTAGTGGTCCATTGTGGGTGTGATATGCATCTTCAGGTCTTTTCTATGCTCTTTTATCATCATTTCCTCTCCCACCTACTGATACTTCAGGGTCGTTGCAGCTTCTGCATTTGCTGCACTGAACTTCAGTTGCCATTTTTCTGCTTGGATAGTCACTTTCCTGGTCAAAACATTTCTAGAAGAACTTTATTCTTACAAGGACATACACACTTCAAATAATTGCATTCCCTCTCACCAAAAACATGCTTTCAGATCTAGTCACAATACTACCATCCTGTTTTACCTTACCAGTGGAATGTATCAAAGACATTGATGAAGAACTGGTGTTTACAGATATCTCAAGTGTGTTAAACATGTAGCAGATTAAGAGCTATTGTATAAAAAATAGAATGTTCCTACCATACCATACTAAGGTTTTCCAACTACCTAGAGAACAGAATTGTCAGAGTAAAGGTCAGTCACTTGCAGCCTCATCCATTATTAAAAGGAATTCTGCAGATTTCCATCTCAGCTCTTCTTCTTTTAGCAGCTGTTACACATGCTAGATCTTTGTTCTACTTTTATACATCTGTTGCTTACCATTTTCATAAACAATATCACTTTGACCTGATAAGAAACAGGTAGAATTTCATTACTAATAGTAAATTAGTAAATGAATAACATAGATTCTCAGGTCCAAAGTGCAAAATCATGATTTTGTTACATTACTTCTGGATTTAAGTATCTTTGCTTTTTTTCACTTTTAATAGCTTCTGTAGCTTACCTTGAACTAGCCTGAACTGTTTTTAACTGATTGCTGCATTATTTTAAAATCTGCACTTAAAGTTACATTTTAGTCGAATTTGATCGAAAGTTTGCTTGTTTGTTTGTTTAATTTAACTGTGGAGGCTGCCCACTAAAGTGTGCTAGCCTGTGTAACTAATTTATCACTGTTTCTGCTTTTTCTGTGTGTTTCTACCAAAAAAACAAAAAAATAATCCTTGTTTTCCTGCCTTCCTTGACTAGTTTAGACCAGTTTACAGGCATTGCTGAATTCTGGGCTGTGGTGTAGTTCCTGTGTTGTCCATTACCTTACTTGGATAGAAGGAAGTTTCTTTGCTCACCAGTGGAAGTGGGGAGCATTGAGCAGCCTACCTGTCCTTGGGGAAGTGACCTCAGCACAAGAAGCTGTAGTAATTGGTTGTTTGGGACCATTTCCAGCTCTTTTGTAGTTCACTTTAAAATCCGCCTCTGGGCATTTTTTTCTGGCTATACTGCTCAGACAAGCTCCACGTGGGTTTACAGAGTGGTCCTAGCAGCAGGGAACTCAGAAAAGTGACTACCTTCTGGATTTAAGTATCTTTGCTTTTTTTTCATTTGAAATAGCTTCTGTAGCTTACCTTGAACTAGCCTGAACTGTTTTTTAACTGATTGCTGCATTATTTTAAAATCTGCACTTAAAGTTACATTTTAGTCAAATTTGATCAAAAGTTTGCTTGTTTGTTTGTTTAATTTAACTGTGGAGGCTGCCCACTAAAGTGTGCTAGCCTGTGTAACTAATTTATCACTGTTTCTGCATTTTCTGTGTGTTACTACCAAAAAAACAAAAAAAACAATCCTTGTTTTCCCGCCTTCCTCGACTAGTTTAGACCAGTTTACAGGCATTGCTGTATTCTGGGCTGTGGTGTAGTTCCTGTGTTGTCCATTACCTTACTTGGATAGAAGGAAGTTTCTTTGCTCACCAGTGGGAGTGGGGAGCCTTGAGCAGCCTACCTGTCCTTGGGGGAAGTGACCTCAGCACAAGAAGCTGTAGTAATTGGTTGTTTGGGACCATTTCCAGCTCTTTTGTAGTTCACTGTTTAAAATCCGCGTTTGCACGGCTTTGCTCGGTCGTACGCATAGCGCAGCACCAGTTAAACAAGGTTAAACTTTTTCTGGATCCGCCAAGTCTGTTCTTCAAATTTTCCCTTAAGGAAGCTCTACTCTTAGTATAACCAGACTACTCACTGTATTATAAGCCTAGCACTTGTTCTCAATACTTCTCTACTAAGTAAGCACTCTCGTACTAAGTAAAGCACTACATCTACTTACCACCCCTGTGAATATCCACTTCCCTTAAAGGTATACCACTCCCTTATACTGTTCTAGCATGTCAAGTGGTAGATTACTGGCGTTGTCTCCAGTTCAGCTGGTCAATCTGGGCATCTTGAGACAATGCTACAATTGTCTCATGTACACAGACAACCCTCTCCTCCTCCCAACAAACACAAATACATGTGAGAGATGCAACTATATAGCCAAACTGGAGGCTGAACTCTCTCAACTCAGGGCTGGCATGACCAGACAGGAGGAGATGGCAACCACACACACAACAATCCCAGTCCCACATAGACCTACCACAACTGCAAACCAAACACATAAAAACACAAAGGCATACTCGGAGGCTCTAATAAAAAAATTACCAAAACAACAGAGGCTCCCAAAGCAGACATCCAAAAATCCACCACCTCAAAACAAAACACATGCAACACATACTTCAATAAATCAGTGTGTCGACCAATCGCAGCCCTTAAGGCCAAACACCTTGCCTGATACACTAGTAATAGGTGACTCCATAGTCAGACACACTGATGTCCCACTGACCAGGCTGAACAAGGAGAAGGCGACTGTGAGCTGTCTATCAGGAGCTAGGATCCGCCACATAACACACGCACTCAGGTCACTCCAAAGCAAGTGCAAATATGACTCCGTCATTGTCCATGCTGGTGTGAATGACCTGAGACATACCTCCCTGGACTACATGAAGAGACATAGAGGAGCTCTCCAATTATGTAGCCCAGGCTGGTATGACCCTGACCCTGAGCAGCATCTTGCCCTCACCAAGAATGACACCACAATACAAAGACAAGATGATCAGCTTTAACAATTGGCTCAAGTACTGGTGTCATTCTAAGGGGATCCAATGTCTGTCTGCCTAGGATGATACGTTGGACAAGCCACGCTGCTTCGCAAGGGATGGCTTACACCTGTCACCACTGGGCTTCAGGATATTGGCTAAGGCTCTTGCCACCCCCATAGTGCCTTTTTTAGGCAAGGCTCAAAAGACAAACCCACCTCCTTAGAAAACAAAAATGGAAAAAAACTAAGGGTAATGCTGCTCAATGCCAGAAGTCTAAATCTCAAGATGCAGGCACTTGATGCACTCCTCAGCATGGAGAACATCGACGTCTGTGCAGTAACTGAAACCTGGTTCAAGGCTACTGAGAGCACCCCAGCGCTACCAGGCTATACCTCGTATCATGCTTTTCGGCCCCAAAACCCGGGCCGAACCACAAAGGGAGGGAGTGTCCATATTCATAAAGGACACCCACACCTCCAGGTTAGTAGCAACACATGAAGCATCAGAGACCATACAGGTGCAACTAACCATAGGCAAAACTGCTATACAACTGGTAGCATGTTACAGACCACCCTCCCAATCTCAAGAACCCCACTCAGCCTTCCTGAAGACATTGGAGGATATGAATGTATCACAAAATACCATCATACTGGGAGACTTCAACTACCCAAACATAGATTGGGTACATTATTCTAGCCCTAATACCCTAGCCCAAAGGTTCCTGGAATTCATAAATTCAAATGCACTGGAACAACTAGTCACCTCTCCCATTAGGGGAGATAATATACTAGACCTGATCATCACAAACATGGGGACAAAATGCTCCACACCGGAAGTATACCCTCACTAGTGAGATCTGACCACAAACTAATCACCCTGGATATACATATCCCACCTCCACCCCAGCACAAAAGACCACAGTGAAAAACTTCTCAAAAGCAGACTTCACTCTTCTTAAGACTGAGATGGTATCCTTTAAGCCCACTGTGCCAATGGATACCACATCCCACAATGCCGAATCCTTCACAAATGCTTTCTATGGACATCTCCAAGAATGCATGGACCATGCAATCCCAAACAAATCCAAGTCCCTCTCCACCAAATGTAAGCATCCTGTCTGGTGGACCTCAGCCATAAACAAATTGTATAACAAAAGAAGGAAGCTACTGCATGTCAGAGCGAAATCCCTTGAAGGGAAGACATCTCTGATCAACATTAGCAGAAAACTACGTACTCTCATAAAAACATCCAAGGCAAACTTTGAGAGAAAAATCGCTAAGGACACTAAAGATAACCACAAAGCCTTCTTCAGCTATGTTAGAAACCTGGGCAGAAACCCTCAGATATGCTCAGAGTTGGTTCACAACAACAAATAATACACTGAACCCACAGATATTGCTAACATTCTGGCTGACAGGTTCAGTGCAAATTTCTCGCCTCCTTCACCACCAAAAGAAGAAATACTTATCCCAGCTGAATGTAATCTTCCTGTCATCTCAGATGTCCAAGTGAGAACCGCCCTAAACAAAGCAAAAAACACAGCATCAATGGGACCTGACGGTATCCCGGGGTGCGTGTTACGTGAACTCCAAGAGGAGCTAAACCCACACATAAAAATGCTATTTAACCTTAGCCTTACTTTGGGATATGTACCTGAACACTGGAGTACAGCAACAGTGGTCCCACTCCACAAGGGGGGGGTGCCTCTACAGACCCTGGAAACTACCGCCCCATAAGCTTGACTAGCCTGGTCTGCAAAGCTATGGAAAGAATCATTATGGAACTCATAAACGGAGACATAGGGGACCTACAGATGCTTGACCCCGCCCAGTTCAGCTTTGTAAAGGGCAGATCCTGCCTTTTAAACCTGGTTGACTTTTTCGAAACAGTCACTAGAGCCATTGATGAGGGCAAAGCAGTCCATACAGCATACCTGGACTTGGCTAAGGCCTTTGACACAATACCCCACTCAGGCATCATAGATAAGCTAAACAGCTTAAAAGTAAACCCTTATGTCACTAGATGGGTTGCAAACTGGCTAAAGGACAGAACCCATAAAGTTAAAATCGCTGGAGCAATGTCAGACTCAAAGCCAGTCACAAGTGGTGTCCCACAGGGATCTGTCCTGGGACCCCTCTTGTTCGGCATTTATTTCTCAGATGTTAAAGCAAACATGGAAGGGCTGTGGCTGACAAAGTTCGCAGATGACTGCAAACTAGGCGCCATAGTCGATACACCAGCAGATACATACATCCTACAAAAAGGCCTCACTGAAATGGACAACTGGTGCCGTAGTCACGGCCTTAAACTAAATGCCAAAAAATGTATAGTCATCCCTTTTGGAAAAAACAAAGTACCCACAAATTATCACATAGACAGCAACCCACTGAGTATGGAAAAAGTAATCAGAGACCTAGGGACCCAAGTAGACAGCGACCTCTCATTTGACACCCACGTTGCCAAAGTGGTTAGAAAACCATTCTACCTTGCACACCTCATCATGAAGGGTTTCACATCCAGAGCCAAGGATGTCATTGTACCCCTATATTCCTCCCTCATCAGACCCATGATTGAGTACAATGCCCCATTTGGTATGTACCTCACCCGGCACTTGCAACAGCTGGAGAGACCACAAAAGTACCTCACCAAAAGGATCAAGGGTCTCCAACATATGTCTTATTCTGCCAGACTAAAGAAACTTCAGCTCTATTCAGTAGCATACCGCCTGCTCAGAGGTGATCTCTGCCTGACGTACAAGGCCATGTCCAATCAGGATCTGATGGACATGCTCCACCTCAAAAAATCCAAATCCATCAGGACCACGAGAGCTAAAGACTTAAACCTCGGCACAAGTATGAATAGGACATGCTGGAGGGATAGATTCATAACCCAGAGGCTTCCCATGCTTTGGAACAGGATCCCAGTTCGTATTAGGCAGAGCCCCTCACTGACTCTCTTCAAGAGAAATCTTGATGAGTGGATGGGAGATCGTAAGTTTACCCCAGGGGTCACATCTGTGTCACTGCTAGACAGGGGCACAGTATTCTAGATTTATTCTGTACATTTTTGTACCATTTCATGGGGTGGCAAAAGCCGCATCACTATGGCTAGGCTTACAAATGCCCCAGGGCAGATAGCCTAGTACTATACTATGAAACTATGAAACTATAAACTGTACTCTCCCATGCTTGGACTAGGAATGTAATCCTGGTAATAATGAATCCAAGGATCCATGTAAACTGTAGTAATTCCATAGATTTGTTATAGGTATACTGATCTTGGCATCATCCGTAGACTTGGACAGCCAGACTTAACTGTTCCTGGGAAAAGTAGACATAAAAACATTAAGACACAATTCTGTACCAAGCTGAGCACTCGGACAGTCCTTGAGCTATGTGTTTTAGTGACACTGCCAAGTATTTAAATGGTCCTTAAGCTTGACTTTAACATACATTTCACTAAAATGAAGGTCATGCTCTTTGATACTGCCACAAGAATTGATTCTGTCCCAAAAATAATAACTAGGACCAATCATTTTGATTCACCTGCTAAAATTCCTGTACTTTCTAAACATCTGCAGGTACAGTTAGATCTATCTTTGTCATTCATCATGCTTGTTAACAAAGCCATCACTAAAAGTAATGTCTGTTAAAAACATATTATACAATTTTCTGGCTTTTGACCAGATTTGGTGTTTGAGCCCTAGGTAAAGGACTGCTTATTCCCTCCTTGGAATACACTACTATACTTACAGCAACCAAATACTTATTATTTCATTAATGTTTTCAGGAATGGCTTTCCAACAGGCAGGTGCTGGATTTAGAAAGGCTTTTTCAGTAGTAGCTGGATGTATGGGGGTTAGCTTAGAGATATATAGCCTCAGGTTCTCTAACAGAGTTTTTTTCTCTTTCAAATAATTTACATCTAAGGGAAAACAGTTATTGTTGGTATACAGTAATTTGCAAGTAAGGGTATTTAAATGTAAACTTTCAGTGAAAGCAGTGACACTTGGAAAGTGTACTACAGTGGCATTCTGCATTGCTAGGCAGGTGATGAGGTGAATAAATATCATGATTTTCTGAGTTTGTTTTCTGTAGTATGAAGTAGGATAGAGTTTTGGAGTGAGAGAGAGTATGGAAGTGATGGGTAGCGTATATTCTAACCTGGACAGGACAGCAATGCATTGAATGCTACAGTATGTCTAGTTTCTAATGTCAGTAGGTTAAATATGTCATAACAAACTTCTAGTTGAGTCAGTACCTAGATGACTCTCACTTCTGGATGGGAAGCAAATGAAAGACTGGGGTTGAGTGTGATTCCTAATTGTGTCCGAGATGTAGTTACTTGTAAGGAGGATCTATTAGGGTCATAAACTGTGATTCTGGTTGGATTCTTATGACATTGGGGTACTGAATAGCACTAAATTAGTTTCTGTTGTATTAATTGTAAGTTTATTTCCCATAAGTAAGTTCCATAATACTTTGAAGTCTTCCTGCAGTCCTTTGAAGATGGACTGTAAGTTTTTGGTAGATTTGATAATAACAATGTAATTTGTGCAAATAAGACAATTTTATATTAGGAAGACCTCAAGGTAAGTAAAATGTGAAGCTAAGAGTGAGTCTGACACCAAATCTGAAGGACTCCCATGTATACAGAGCTTGTTTCCGTTTGGGTATTCTGACCCATTACCCTCAGTGTTCTACCATAGATTTACTTTGCAAGAAAAATCAGAGGAGTATAGTATTTTAGTAGCCTGGTATGGTCTACTGTCTCAAAGACACATTTCATGTGTAGACAAATAGCACTGCTAAGCAGCTTACTGTCCATAATAGTATAACCGTGGTGGGAGTGGGAGTGGGAGCATATAGGAGTAGTCATAATGTACTCTGGGTAAATGTCATGCTGTTTCATTGTTAAGATGTCACATCTGATAATTCAATGTAAAATTTTATCATAAATTATTATCTACAGGAATTTTATGGAGTGGAGAAAGGCTTGTGATGAGTGAAAAGCATGTCATATTGGATGGAGAGGGGACTTTCAGAAGTGAATAATCGGTGCATGTTTAATGCTGTGCAGGACAGAGCATTTCCTAAGTGTACAGTTATAAATGTAAGTGAGCGATACACTAAAAATATGACTACCAAAATGTAGTACTTTGGTAAGGATTATGTGAAATTCATGCATTCAGGTGCAGCCCAGTTTATCTAAAAGATTTTGGATTGAGATTTAGTTTTTCAAGTCGTGGTTATTATGGATACTTATCCAAGGATATAGAAGGAGCTACTGGTTATATATCATTGAACACAGGTGCAATAAAAGTAGGAGAGTAAGCCATGTTATCTTTAATGTTTATCAAATCATTGCTAAGTACAGTACAGATGCTCCGCATTTTGGAAACAGTTTGTTCACGGCTACTTTTCAGAATCATCTGGATTAACTAAAATGCCTTGCCTGCATACTTATTTATTTATTTATTTAATGTTTGTTAACTAGGTAAGTGGATTTGTCCAAGGAATCTTTTCAACGGAAAACAGCGTAGCACAAATTAAGACACATTGTGACAATATACCCTCAAAAGCAGATAGTTTGAAAGTTCAAATAGGGATATGCTTTTATATCTTACTCTGACATAATTTGCTTTGGGGGTATTAGTTTTAATTCTTATTTCTCTTCATGGCCCCTGGAATTCAAAAGGTTTATTATCATTGGTCAGATTTGCCTTCCAGTCTTTCCATACACTATCTCTGACTTCAATCTTGTTCTTCTTTTTCTTTTGGCTGCTCCCATTAGGGGTCGCCACACCAGATCATCTGTTTCTATTTCTTCCTGTCCTCTGCATCTTTCTCTGTCAGACCAACCACTTGCATGTCCTCTCTCACCACATCCATAAATCTTATCTTACGCCTTCCTCTTCTTGTTTCTGTCTTAAATATATACCTATTTTCTAAGTCAGTAGTATGTCATGTGATAACCTTACCCTGAAACATGAATGGATGGCAAAAAATTAAAGATGAACTCTCATAGCTGCAGAGTGCATGATAATCTGTGGTATGTAGTTCTGTATAGGAAATAATGTCACATGAACCAGTGATATTACTGGGCAGTACAACTTCTGGAGGTTAATTTTTTTTTTTAAGTAGAAAGTAATAATAGGTCAATGGTCACTTAAGAGTGTTGGTGACTATCTACAATAGTGCGTAGATTCTCAGGTATGTTTTAAGAACAGTATCTAGCAGGAAGGAGCAATTAGTGAGTGGGCAGGGTCTACTATTATGAGGCACAATGTTGTTAGACTGTTTAAAGGGCCATTAGATAAAATACAAGACAGAGTGGCACATCTTTTAAGAGAAGAGTACAGACTGAAGTCTTGACTTTCTGATATAGTCATGCTCTCTTGTGAATATCAGTTCAGTGTTTATATGAAGTGAGTTTTAGGGCAAAGCTTGCTTTCCAGATGTTCATCTCTTATTACTTCTTCCATGACTGTGGGGTCTTATGGAAGGACTTTAAAGCTGTCCATTTATATGATAGTTTGACAAATAGTTCTGTGTTGATCAGAATCTTTTTGGTTGCAGTCTATACTTGTGATGATTGAGAAGACATTGTTCCTACTTCTGATACTAAAGGATTTCCGGAATGATGGATAAAGTGTGAGCTTAAATACTACAATGGTATGACAAAGTATCTAACTAACAGTTTTGTCTTCAGTTCTAAGAAGTGAGTCCTTTTTATACTGTGCAGCTCAAGTTCAGCTTTCATTAGGGTGATATTAAAAATGACTGTACAGATGTACAGCGTCTGTAACAGGGAGAAGAAGGTCATAAGAGGTATCACTGTAAAAGGGTGTGATTTACATTATGCAGTATGGAAAGGCATTATTTCAACTACTGTGCAAAAGATAAATACATCAAACATAACAAAGAAGAATTTAGTTAAACTGTTCTAAAGAGAAGAATCAGAAGAAAAAAGTGAGGATAGAAAAAGGGGCTGCACCAGAAGAAAACAAAATGAATGCTAATAGTGTTTCCAAGATAACAAGTGATATAGTTTTTATTGCACATGTAAAAATAAAAAAAAGATATTAAGTGTAAAAGACAATCTGTAAAAGACAGTTCCTTTCTTAAAATGTTATTAACATTTTATTTTATTTTGGCTTGTCATGTTTCTCATTTGTTTGCTCCCTCTAATGGTATCAGTGTGTTTTAGCAGTGTCAAAGCTTTATTACCTGACATTGTGGCATCCTAGAGAACGAGCAAGCCCTGTTTAATGTTTTTTTTTGTTTTTATGAGATTGCTCTTTGTATGAGCTGCAACAATGTGTGCGTCAGCAGTGAGAATAATGATGGAAGGGTGATGTGGGATTTTCTCCCCTCTACATAGAGGAAGCATGGGGGCTTCCCTTCTGGAAAATTAATCAATTAATTAACTGACTGGCTGAATTTGAGTAAAAGGTTTATTTGCATAAATGGATATTTCTTGACCATTATTGGAACTATCAATTATGTATTCAGGGGAACAGTTTTAAACTTCACTGAATTAGACAGCCTCAAACTAAATGCCACAAAATGCAGCACTGTGTCCTTTGGCAAACCTGGGCACTCCAACTCCTATCATATAGGTGACACACTCATAAAAATCGAATCGATCATTAAGGACTTAAGCACCTTCATTGACAATAAACTATAATTTGGTCACCATGTAGCTACTGTAGGAAATTCCTTCATACAGCCAGACTAATCAACAGGTACATATCTTCTAGAGCAAGTCATTGTCCATGACTATTCCTCTCTTATCAGACCAATATGAGAATATAATGCCCCCTTTGGTATGTATTTGGCTAGTCATATGACCTAACACAACAAAACGGTCTGTTTCCTTAGCAAAGAAATCAAGAGCACATCCTTTCTGAATTACCCTGCCTGTCCTCCTTAAAGCACTCTTACTCTTTTCCATTTCCTACTGACTATTGAAAGAAGATCTCCGCCTTGCCTGTACAGCCTTGAAAGATCTGGTTCTGTGTAACCTCCTGCACTTCCACCCTAAATACCCATTCATGTGACCTAAACTATTACTGAAACATAAATTAGACTTCTTGTCAGGGTAGGCATCTTTCACAGAGTAGCTCCATGACCCATTTAAAGTGCAACCTAGGTAACTTAATGGGCAAGTATAACTACACCCCCAAGCAGCATTGACTCAAGGTGATGTAATAGGCCCAATCCTAAATCAATACATTTTCCATGTTTTACACATGATAAATCAAGATGTATTGATGTGGTTTGTGGTGAGAAATCTGTTTTGGGAAAAGATGGAAATTCAGTGTCTCTCGTTCACAGAATTAATTTGTTCAAGGTTACAGATGTAGTTCTATCACAAGAGGTATAAATGGTGGCAGGACCTTAAGCAAAGTTTTAGAGTTTTATTGCAAAGAGTGGAAAAACAAATATTTAAGTAGGGTTTTAAAATTTTATCACACAGTTTGAACACACAGATATTTAAGCAAGGTTATAGACTTTTACTGCAGAGAGCAAGTTTATAGATGTTTAAACAAGATTTTATAGTTTTATTGCAAAGAGTAAGTACACAGATGTATAAAATTGAATATAATGATTATAATAGAGGTAAGGTGTTACAGCAATGGTATTACTGAAAGGAACTGGTGATGTTGTAAATAAAAGCGAAAGTAAAGAATAAAATCTTGAGATGACTTGACTATCACAGAAAATATTTTTTATCATCTACTGTATGAAACTGTCATTACTATGCTGGTATTAAGTGATTTCGTATTTTTCTGTAGTCATGGAAGATGCAAAGAAGAAATTGATTTGGAAGGCATTAAATGATGAATCTGGAATGTTGATTCTTCATTCCTGTGGTATGAATGATAGTGTCACATGATATATGGAAAGAGTGTTTCGTTGGGAGGACTATTTGGGTTATGTAAGAAAGGCAGATGTAGAGGAATTTATTAAGGAAACAGATAAGAAGAAGTTTCCAGGGTGGGACAGTTTGTCTATTGATGTTTCATTGCATTAAGGATGAGCTGGTTAATAGGTTGGTACTAGGCTATCGGCTCTAGGGTCTATACAAGCCTAGCCATAACAATTTCCTGGCTATTTCTTCCCACACTATTTACTTCCTGGACTCATCTAACAGAGCGATTGACGTGATCCCCATGGTGAATTTCCTTTCTCCCATCCAATGGTCAAGGTTCCTTTTGAAGAGGGCCAAAGAGGTGCTCTGCTTGACATGTATGGGCAGTCTATTCCAGAGTCTGGGGAGTCTCTGGGTCAGGAACCTATCCCTCCAGCATGTTTTGTTTATTGTGATGATAGGGTTTAGATCCCTGGAGTGTGTGGCTCTGAGGGATTCAGATTTCTTTAAGTATAGCATGTCCAACAGCTCTGGGTTTGACATAGCCTTGTATGTTAAGCAGAGATCGCCTCTGAGTAGACAATATACGACAGAGTATAGCTGGAGTTTTTTAAGGTGGTCAGCATAGGGCATCTGCTTTAGGCCTGTGATTTTTTTAGTGAGGTATTTCTGCGGCTTTTCCAGTTGTTGCAGGTGTCTTGAGAGGTACATACCAAATGGGGTGTTGTATTCTATAATGGGTCTAATGAGGGATGAGTACCATGGGACAATGACTTCCTTTTTTCTGGTAGAAATGGATGGTAGGAATCTTTCAGTTTATTTTTGAGTAGAGAATGATAATTTTCTAAGGTGGGTATTTTTATTCCCTTAAGTAAAAAGGAAGACTTTAGGATATATATCTGGGTCCAATTTGTTTGCTAAATATTAGATTAGCATAAATAAAGACAAGTGCAAATGTTTTTACATGTTAGGGACAGTATAATAGAATATGTGACAGAGGGGGATGAGTTGAATGTAGGATTTAAGAGAATTTAGATTTTTTTTTTTTTTTTTTAGTCTAAGTGGTTTCAGGGTTATAACTGGGAAATTAAAGTAGAGTTGACTGTAAAAGGTTCAACAGGGGATTATGCATTAAATAAGGTAAACAGTTGTTATAGTTAAAACATTTTAGATTCTATTTTTATTTGTGACAATTTTTCTTTTACGTCAGCAATTTTGTTTTAATAGCATTATGAGTTTCAAAATTAAATCCAGTTATAGCTGAATTGTTTACAATGAACCAAGAAGTTATTTTATTTTCTATTTTTAATTAAATCAATTGACGTGGGGAGGTATGTTGCAAGAAGACTGACACGCAGTGAAGTGACAAAAGAAGATGTGATAAAAGGAAGATGATGTGTTAAATAGATTGTGGGTATAGCGAAGGTTGGCAGATAGAATTGTGGATGAAGGTTAAGATATGGAAGGTGAGAGCTGAGGGTAAGAAATAGCTTTTCAAAAGAGTTATGGCAAAGTTTTATACTTTATTACCAAGCAGTGAGAAATCTGAGGAACTAAGAAGAAATATGAAAGAAATGATAAATATGTTTTGTCTATGAAATTATATGTATAATGTGAACTAGATATTTGTTCAGAAAAGATTCTACTAAAAGCTATTCACAAACAGAAACAGTTGGATGAAAGGTACTTTGGTAAGAACAAGTGTTAATACCAAGAATACGCCATAGTTCATCTGCTTTTTTGAATGTTCCTTTACTACAGAAATTTAGATCCTTATTGGTGATAGATGGAAAATGAACTGGTTGAAACATTATTATGCAGGAAAATGTGTTGTATGGGGAGCAGGATATAAATACAACTATTATTTATGATAGCTATAGCTTGGTGATTATGGTTTTATGCTGTGTTATATAAGGAGTGCAAGATGTCTGCTTAATTTTCTTTCTTTTTTTTGTTTATAATTTGGTTAATATAGTTTGTGATGATATCCAGTGAGTAAGAGATTTTAAAGCTACAGAAAAAAGGACCGACCACTTGGTCAATTAAAAACTTCGTATGCAATTAAGCTGTTTGTTGCATTAACTCACGCACAGACTGCTGTTTTATTTATCTCTTTAACAACTTGTATTTTTCTAATGGTATATATTTTATTTTACTTGTTTATGCTTGGTTTTATGATGAGTGTGAGTTCTGTTTTCTGATTTTAATAATATTCCTCTATCTTCCTACCGATACTCCTCGCAATTAATGCTGTGCTGCCTGTCCATGTTCTGAATCACCCTTACTTGTTCCTCTCTAACGTCTGTGTCTTTTTTTCTGTCTGCCGCCAATAGTCCTTTCTCTCTTCTGTTTCTGTGAAATCCATCCCCTTCCCCTTCAGTTTAAAGGTACATTCTCAACACAGCTTTAAGCACCACTGTCCTATCTAGGCTAAGAGTGAGACTGTCCCTGACAGAAAGTTGGTGGGGGTTGCCATTTTTCTCCCATATACCTAACAGCCCCAGGTCTTCTCCTTTGTCTATTGTTATAGCCAGTTGTATCACTCCCTAATCCTTGCTTTCCATACATATTAGCTGCTGGCATGAGTTATACTTCTAAAATGCTGCTGCCAACCCTCATCCTGGTAGCTGTCTGCTAACGCCTTGAGCCTGCTTGCAACAACCTCAAATGTTTCCTCTGAAAGACAACTGATGATAACTTGCACAACAACATGTGACCACATCTCCCTGGTACTGAACACATTGGTAACCTCCTTTTATATCTTGCAAGACTCAGCCCTCAGTCTAATGTCCACTGTAATCAAGTCTCTTGTTTCCCTTGGCAGAACATTCCATTTCCCTGGTGACAGTCTCAGTCAACAAACACCATTTCTCTACCACAACACCACCTTTTATCTCCTATACTTCCTGTCCTGTCCTGTGTCACTGCCTCTCATGTCTGCAGGTTTTTACCTTCAAGCTGCATCACCTACCAACCTTCATCATTGTCCTTGTATACAAATGGTCCCTTTCCAATCCCTCCTATATTCTTCCACAAGATCCCTTTACTGTTTGTACTGCTGGGTCCCTTACAACTTATTCTTTTCAGTTCCCCCTTCTCCTGCTGGTGTTCCCTCTACTCTACCAGTTCTACTTTGACCTCTCTTTTGTTCTATTCCCGTAATACTTCACCCTCTTTCCACGTAGCTGAGTGTCTCCTCCTGCCCTCTCCCACCTCCTCTCCTTATTATGCTGGCTTTCGAATGCCCACATCTGGTTTTGCTAGCACTTCATCATTTCTTACCTCATTACTGCTGTCTTCTCCCATCCTTCATCCACATCTCCCATGTGCGTTTCATATCCTTGCTGTATTACTCACTCACATTTTTCCTTCTCCTTCCCATTTGATGCAACATAATAATGTTTTTCTCAGAGTACCCCGACCATTTTCTTACCATCTATTACCCTTTCCTCTACTTTTTCCCCACTCTGTACTGAATTCTGTCCTCCTACTGCCCTCTCCTGTAAAGTCCTGACCAATAGTAGTGGGCCATGTATGATCCCCTCCTCTCAAACAGGGTGAAGAGTTCTTAGCTTCAGTCTTGCACAGTCTCACCCTAAGGGGAATATGAAATGGATACTTCTCATGATCCAATAGGAAGATTCACATTATATTCTGTTAGCTATATATTGAGTGTTTAGGCACTGCTAGAATCATAGAAGTAAAAGAACAATATTAGCTCTCATTTGGGATTAAAACCCAAGACCTCCAGCATACTGGTGGTGTCATTGCAACAGGACCGACAAGAGCCTCTGGAAAGAGAGGTATTGACTTTTCCATTAACAGCCTTATTCTCTCAGCTAGGAAATCATTAACATGGTGATTAAGGTCAGATTACATACACACACACACACACACACACACACACACACACACACACACACACACACACACATGCACACACACAAACAATCACATACAGAGAAAAGCCTCTGCTTAGGTACTGTTAGAATGAGAGAAGTGAAAGGACAATATTGGTTCTCATAGCTGTGTGTGTGTGTGTGTGTGTGTGTGTGTGTGTGTGTGTGTGTGTGTGTGTGTGTGTGTGTGTGTGTGTGTGTGTGAACATACATGTCTTGGACATGTCCACGTCTCCACATTTTCAGACTCCAGTACTGTTAGTTCTTCAGCTATGAGTCAAACAGTACAATGCAATGTAATTTTTTGCCTAGAGGCTGGGTCTCATGGTTTCATGATGCAGTGCACTCAGCATCACTGGGAGAGCAGTTTAAGTCCCTGCTGCATTACTGTTTCCATGGATACCACTGGTATTCAAACACAGCAGCCAATTCCATGAGTGAAACATACCAGATCCCACCCTGCACCATAGGTTCATAGGTTGGTACTAGGCTATCAGCCCTAGGGCCTATACAAGCCTAGACATAACAATTCCCTGGCTATTTCTTCCCACACTATTTACTTCCCTGGACCCCTGTCTAGCAGGGCGACTGACGTGATCCCGGGGTGAATTTCCTTTCTCCCATCCAATCGTCAAGGTTCCTTTTGAAGAGGGCCAAAGAGGCACTTTGCTTGACATGTATGGGCAATCTATTTCAGAGTCCGGGGAGTCTCTGGGTCAGGAACCTATCCCTCCAGCATGTTTTGTTTATTGTGATGACAAGGTTTAGATCCCCGGAGCATGTGGCTCTGAAGGATTGGGATTTCTTTAAGTGTAGCATGTCCAACAGCTCTTGGTTTGACATAGCCTTGTATGTTAAGCAGAGATCGCCTCTGAGTAGACGATATTCGACAGAGTATAGCTGGAGTTTTTTAAGGCGGTTAGCGTAGGGCATCTGCTTTAGGCCTGTGATTTTTTTAGTGAGGTATTTCTGTGGCCTTTCCAGTTGTTGCAGATGTCTTGAGAAGTACATACCTAATGGGGCATTGTATTCTATAATGGGTCTAATGAGGGATGAGTACAGTGGGACAATGACCTCCTTTTCTCTGGATGAAAAGCCCTTAGTGATGAGGTGTGCCACAGAGAAGGATTTCCTGACTGTTGTGGTGATGTGGTTATCAAAGGTGAGACGACTGTCCACCTGTGCCCCTAAGTCTCTTATCACACTTTCGGTGTTTAGTGTACTGCCACCTATATGGTAATTCACAGGTACATGTTTTTTCCCAAAGAGGATAACTATACATTTCTTGGCATTGAGCTTGAGCCCAGGGCTCTGGCACCAAGCATCTGTTTCTGTAAGGCCCTTTTGTAGAGTATCCACATCATTTGGGGATTCAATAATGGCTCCCAGTTTGCAGTCATCTACAAACTTTGTTAGCCAGAGTCCCTTAGTGTTGGCCTGTACTTCAGAGAAGTAGATGCAAAACAAGAGCAGTCCCAGGACTGAACCCTGAGGTACTCCACTTGTCACTTGTCTGGAGCTGGATTTGGAGTCGGCTACTTTTACAGTGTGGGTTCTATCAGTAAGCCAGTTAGCAACCCATTGGCTGACATAGGGATTAATGCCCAGCTTAGTAAGCTTATCTATGATTCCAGAGTGGGGGATGGTGTCAAAGCCTTGGCAAGGTCTAGATAGGCTGTGTGGACCACCTTACCCTTGTCCATGGCTCTGGAGACTGATTCGAATAAGTCAGTCAGGTTCAGGAGACAAGATTGGCCCTTCATGAACCCAAACTGGGTGGGGTCCAGTGTTTGAAGGTTGCCAATGTCTTTGTTTATAAGTTTCATGATAATACGCTCCATGGCCTTGCAGATAAGGCTTGTCAGACTGATGGGACGGTAGTTTCCGGGATCCAAGGTGGATCCCCCCTTGTGGAGTGGGATAACTGTAGCTCTGCACCACTCAGTGGGCATGAAACCTGAGGTGAGACTATGATTAAACATGACACTTAGGACACCACATGAGGCGCATGCAGAATACATCAGCGCTGAACATCAGAGTTCAGATGTACCTGCTCACATAAGTAACTCTAGTAATATGTACAAAAAAACAATTGTACTGACCAGTAGTTTTAGTATGGTGTACGAACATTTTAATATTGTTGATGTAATTAGGTTCTTTATATAAAATGAATGCAGCATCTGAAAATTTCTTCTTTAAATTTGCATTAACTTTCTAATTGAAAGATTGCCTGAGTTGTTTGTTTTAATTTGGCGCCTTTTCCAGATTTATTAGTATAAATAAATGGTTTGAATTTTAATTGTATTGTCTGATGAAGCGTGGTGGTGACCACGCGAAAGCGCTTACAATAAATGTTTTGGTCTTCATATACTGGATTTTCTGTTATTTAACGAAGTGAATTCATGGTTCCTGATCTATTGACTTTATGGTTTACTGCAAATTGAAGCTTATTATACACTGAATCAGCGAAGCTGTTGCTTCTGTCTCTTACTGCTCTGTTGCTACACTTTTTCGTAAGTTCCAGTTCGGATTGGATATATTGCTACTCTACATAAGTTTCGTGGTGAGAGAACCTGGTTGCTTTTCTCATTTTTGTCCTCAGTTACAGGCATTCTCTCTTTAGCTGCCGGTGAAGAGTTTTTTTGTACATTACCTTCTCTACACTTTATTTTCACCGCCAGCACACAATGGATATCGCTGACATTGAACTTGACTATACTCCAGGGACGAGGGAAGCAGTAGTGCACCTAGAAGATTTGCTACATGTACAGGCTAACCCTTTATTGACCTTGGATTTCTCACAAACTGAGCATATTATTCCCGTGAACACAGAAGGTTTCAACATCTCTGACTTCAACCTTTTATCTAAAGTATTAGAGGATGATATGTATAAACTGCAGAGATATGCCTGGCAAAGGCAACATTTAGAGGCTTGTCTCCACTACTCTATTGTACCGAGAGGGATGCGGGTCATGTGCATGCCGTCTTACGGTGAGGCGCATCCAGAACTCCTCAAAAAATGGCAGGATTTGAACATTGACCTCGGACACAGGTACATCAGGCTTCTTCTTGATTATTTTTCTCCTTTAGAAACTGAACTGAGAGATAAGGTTGATGCTAATTTTAAAGATCTTAGCAACCGCTTTAAAGCGGACTATTGTACTCGTAGACTACGTAATATATGTTTACAAGTAAATGCCTTCAGCGAAAGACTGAAGGCAACAAAAATGCGTAAACTACGAAGGGACTTTCAAGATTTTAAATTAAGACAGGTATTTGTCTGGCCAAGAGGCAATAATTCAACGCACAATGAGAATGATGGCTTAAATGTCAATGTAAAGAACATACAACGTTCTACTTCTGTAGAAGGTACTTTTGTTGCTAGCAATGTTACTGATACTATATTGCCGACCAATGTTACCTTGTCTATTGCTAGTTCAGAGGGGGCTAACAATAGTTCCTTGGTTCCAAACATGACTGACACGCCCCCTCCTAACCAACTAGCGTTGTTAAAAGCCGTCACTAATCCAGGAGCTAGACCAAAAGATCCTAACATTGTAGCTCCTTTGGGTTCCTCGTCAAAAAACTTCCTACCATATCCAGTGAAACAAAGGTTTCAGAACAGAGGACGGTCTACGAGTCGAGGCCCAAGGAAAAGGAAGCTATCTGCGGAAAGCTTCCAACCCACAGGACGAACAAAAAAGTGACTGGTTTATTGTATAACTACTCTGACTACAGTTTTTCTGATTCTGACATCTCTCTTTTAAATCGTGGCTTGAATTTCATTCCAGCCTGTTCTGACACACTTACTAATGTATTAATTAATTTAAGACTGTTTTGCAGACGGGTAGCCTTAAAAGTTTTCTTTAATGAGAAACCTGATCTAAACAAAAATGTCACATCTACTATTTTTAAAAGGAGAAGCACTTTTATGCCCCCATTACCCCATTGTATAGAATGTTTTTTACATATTTGTGAGCAAGATTTTTATGAATTATTTTCCACTAAAGTGAAACCTGGCTTTTTTAATTTAAATTTAGATGAATTTAACTCCTTGAAACATTTAAAACAACATGATAAGATCTCTGTTAAACCTGCCGATAAGGGAGGAGGAATTGTGGTATTGAACAGGGCTGAATATAATACCAACATGTGCCTAATGCTTACTGATGAAACGACTTATACTAAATTAGAATTGTGTAGAGTGAAGACTATTATCAAGAATGTACATGATATGTTGTATGATCTGCTCATTTGCAGACAGATTAATGAAGACATGTATAGTTATCTTTTAGTGGAAAACCCCACCATACCCATTATCAAAGGACTCCCGAAAATTCACAAGAATACCTACCCTATCCCACTACGACCTATAGTATCAGGCGATCACTGGGTCACTGCCAATGCCTCTTGTTTTGTAGAATTTTTACTCAGACCAGTGGTTGATTCTTTTGATACTATCTTAAAGGATACCTATCATTTATTAGCATGCCTGTCAGAAATACAACTAGATATTCAACATCATGATTACATTTTGATTACCTTGGATGTGAAGAACCTCTTCACCTCAATTCCCAACGATGTGGGTATTGAGGCTATAAGAGATATACTAATGTTTGATAAATCCTTTTCCAATGACAAGCAGTTACTTACATGCCAACTGCTAGATGTTATACTAAATAACAATGTATTTATGTTTTTAAATGAGTACTATCTACAGAAATGGGGGGTGGCGATGGGCACCCCATGTGCAAACACCTATTCCAACTTGGTTGTTTTGGCCTGGGAACGCTCTCACTTATTCACCCACCCCCTGTTTACTCAGATAGTAATTTATAAACGTTTCGTGGATGATATTTTTATTGTATGGAAAGGCACAGAGTCTGACTTTGTACAATTTTTGAACTACCTTGAGAGCACCTCCACCTTTTTACGATTTACTATGGAATGTTCCAACAAATCCATTAATTTTCTGGATGTTACACTAAACATTAATGATGATGGCACTATAACCTCGACCATCTATAGAAAACCAACATGGAGGAACACACTTTTATCTTTTGACAGTATGCACCCTAGGTTTGTTTTTCCTAGCATTATTAAGAGCCAATTCATTAGATTAAAAAGACTTTGTAAGGATCCTCACTTGTTACAATTTGAAGCGGATCACTTAGAATCCTTATTTAGGGAGAGAGGCTATGATTCAGATCTAGTTACAAAAATAAGAAACATTGTAATTAGAACTACATCATTAAGTAATCCGGAGACAACCATCATTAGTAATAGATATTCCACAAAATGTAAGGATTATGTACCCATAATTCTGAATTTTTCTAGTATCATCAATGACATTAAAAAGGTTTTTCATAACAACTGGAAATTACTTATGATAGATCCCTTTGTTAGACAATTAGTAGGAAACAAACCACATTTCACATTTAGTAATAGCCCGAACCTAAAACAGCTACTATGTAATGATAGAGTGAGCATTGATGAATTGAGTCTATCATTTACTAATAAGAAAGGTACTTTTCCTTGCTACAATTGCAGGAGATGCAGCTACATTTCAAAAGAAATAGATTTTAAACATCCTATTTTGAACTACAAATTCCATCCTAGGTTCTACGCTAATTGTTGTACTAAGAATCTTATTTATCTGGCCACATGCAAAAATTGTACATCGTTTTACATTGGCCTTACCAAAAGATGTCTAAAAGACCGTATTTATGGTCATCTTTATGACATTCAGAAGAAAAATGAACTAAACGCCTTAGCTAAGCACATCATGGAACAGCCCCACCATAGCTTTGAATTTAAGGTATTGGAGATAGTTATGCCCAATAAAAGAGGTGGGGATAGTTCATTACTTTTAAACAATAAGGAGTTAAAATGGATATTAAGACTGGCTGCACACATACCTCCTGGTATTAATAACCAAGTCTCTATTAAACCAGTTTTGGAATCCAGATAAAACTCTATACACAAATGTCTATCAATAGAATGTAACACTGATTTATCATAACTGTCAAAAACTTTTTAGCTCTCACATTCAGTTTTTAACATATATACACTACCATATGTTTATATCTCAGTCGTGTATATTATCCTTTGTTAATTCAATTTAATTAGTAGTAATATATTTTATATACAAAGGCATCTTACACAATGTATCCAAGTGGTTGTATTCATCCATGTATACTTTCATCCGAACAACATAAGCTGTACTATACCCATTCCACTTTGTTTTACAGTACCACAGATATGATATTCATTTTATATTTTTTATTTTTTATTTTTTATTTTATCCATGCCAGTAGGATTTTACTTACTCACATATTCATATACATATATATATATATATTTTTTATAAATATATTCCTTACATCATATTTTTATTTTATATATATATAGTGTAATTATGTATTTATTCATTTTCCACAACTCATTTTTACATTTTTATACATATTCACAGTTTTTATATTCAACATTTATTATTTATTTCGTCTAGACTTTAGCACCATAGGTTGATTGATCTTCGATATTTTTCACTTATGATCAATAATTTAAATTTTGACTATTGATTTAGATTAACAATCATCTATGCATAAGAATAGTATTAATTCTAAATATCTAATAAATGATAGAATTATAAATTATTTATTTATTTATTTATTTATTTATTTATTTATTTGTTCTTAGGCATAAAAATGTTTAATTATTGACTTATTTACCCATACACTTATTTGCATATTACATTGCACACAGAACTATCTGTACTATAACTTAATACAGTAGGCTTTGTCCATGTTACTATAACAGGTTAGGTTCTGCAATTACACGTGTATTATTAAATATCTCCTAAATATTTTAAATATTTTAAATATTTTAAATATTTTAAATGTTTTAAATGTGCTAATTCCCTTTTTATATCAGGAGGTTATTTAGCCTGATTCTACTTTTAACGCTTATGAAAATACTCATCGCTAACATCAACTTAAATTGTCTAAAATTGTGCTGACCAGTAGTTTTAGTATGGTGTACGAACATTTTAATATTGTTGATGTAATTAGGTTCTTTATATAAAATGAATGCAGCATCTGAAAATTTCTTCTTTAAATTTGCATTAACTTTCTAATTGAAAGATTGCCTGAGTTGTTTGTTTTAATTTGGCGCCTTTTCCATATTTATTAGTATAAATAAATGGTTTGAATTTTAATTGTATTGTCTGATGAAGCGTGGTGGTGACCACGCGAAAGCGCTTACAATAAATGTTTTGGTCTTCATATACTGGATTTTCTGTTATTTAACGAAGTGAATTCATGGTTCCTGATCTATTGACTTTATGGTTTACTGCAAATTGAAGCTTATTATACACTGAATCAGCGAAGCTGTTGCTTCTGTCTCTTACTGCTCTGTTGCTACACTTTTTCGTAAGTTCCAGTTCGGATTGGATATATTGCTACTCTACATAAGTTTCGTGGTGAGAGAACCTGGTTGCTTTTCTCAACTCTAGTAATATGCATCAATTTTAATGGTGTTTGAGATGTAATGTGCTTATGTTAAAATATATACAGTGATAGGCGTATCTGTTTATTCAAGCATGTAGATGGCACACCTGACATGACCAGTATAGCACCCCCACCCCCACCCCGGGCTTGGGGAATGTGGATCACTTGACTCAGAGTTTCTAACAGTCATGAGAAGACACTGACAGCTGTTTGCCAGTTCTAGTGAGGCAGGTAGGCAGGCATGTTGAAGCAGATACACCTGATGCTTGACAGTGGTAGTTAGAATGGCAGTGGCAGTTTTTACATATACAGTCTGACATACGGATAGCGCACAACGTATAATTAGTGTCAGCAGTTAACATCATTAGTATTGGAAATATGGACCCCTAGAATGAGATACCTACACCACTGGGATTGAACACATCATCAACAATGTGTGTTTCAGTGACCAAACAGGCAATCTGTGCTGTCAGTCACTGTGTGGAAACAGCAAGGACATGAACAGAGCTGCCAAGAGACTTGCTGTGTGTCTTGGCATGTGCTCCATTGGCTGTTTAAATGCATGGTGTGGGGTTTATGCAGTGGCATGGGAATCATCTGCACCTGTTTCAGCTGTCCCTAATGACAGCAGGCTACTATACTAGACAATACACCACCAGGGCCACTCTGTCTGCAAGGGGGAGTTTTCTTGACATGACATGCATATATGCCACTGTTGGAGAAATCATAAGTTAGGTCTCTGGGGGTGGGCTCTGGAATGTTCTCTGCAACACATGTGGGATGCCCAGTTGCAGGCACTGTGAGAAAACTGTGTACCTCTGTGGATGCTGCCCTTGAAGAAATAGTGCATCACAAAGAGGCAGCACTGGTGTCAATCACTTCGTTGATGACTGCAAACTGGGAGCCATAACTGACTCTCCAGCTGACACGGACATCCTCCAAAAGGGCCTTACTGAGACTGACACCTGGTATCAAAGTCATGGCCTCAAGCTAAATGCCAAAAAATGCATAGTCATCCCATTTGGGAAAAACAAAACATCCACGAATTACCACATAGGTGGAAGCCGCCTTAATACAGAAGAGGTAATAAGAGATCTGGGGACCCAGGTAGATAGTAATCTCTCCTTTGACAATCATATTGCCAAAGTAGTTAGGAAATCCTTCTATGTGGCCCATCTAATTACTAAAGGGTTTGCATCTAGAAATAAAGAGGTTATAGTGCCCCTCTACTCGTCACTCATTAGACCCATCATAGAGTACAATGCCCCATTTGGGATGTACCTCACAAGACACTTCCAACAGCTGGAAAGACCACAAAAGTACCTCACCAAGAGGATTAATGGTCTCAAACATATGCCCTATTCAGCCCAACTGAAAAAACTCTGGCTGTACTCAGTGGCATATTGCTTACTCAGAGGTGATCTCTGCCTGACTTACAAAGCCATATCCAACTCAGAATTGATGGACATGCTCCACCTATAGAAATCCAAGTCACTGCGAGCCACGTGCTCTAGTGAGCTAAACCTCACCACAACAATAAATAGAACATGCTGGAGGGATAGATTCCTGTCACCAAGACTCCCCATGCTTTGGAACAAAATTCCAAATGACATCAGGCAAAGCCCCTCACTAACACTCTTCAAGAGAAACCTTGACGTGTGGATGGGTAACAGAAAATACACCCCTGGGATCACTTCATTGGCTCTGCTTGACAGAGGATCAGTTAATTAATCAATGGGGCAGCGAAAGCTGACACACTCTGGCTAAGCTTATAAATGCCCTTGAGCAGATAGCCTAGTACCTACCTATGAACCTATGAATCTATGAACCTATGATCAGTGACAGTAACCTTGGTATTACAAGCCAATATCAGTCTTGTCGGTATCAGCCTGGCACCCACTCAACCCTTTAGTGATGCCTGAACACAGGCTGCAACTCATGTATGGCCATGAGACAGTGACTCTGCTGAAGGAGTTTATGGTTAGGATAAAAATGGTGCACATACCGGTTCCCTATTAAATCAGTGAACACTTAAAATAGTGAACACTATTTAATCAAACCTTTTTGTTCAAAATGGCAAAATGCCAAACACACGGAACAGCGATTTTTTTTCCCCTGGGAAAAAAAAAATTGCTGTTCCGTGTGTTTGGCATTTTGCCATTTCGACATTTTAGCATTTATTATACAGCGTTCGCTATTATAAGCATTTGCTGTTACAATATAGACCTGCACATACATACTTATGTAGACAGACACACACACACACACACACACACACACACACACACACACACACACACAAACACACAAACACACAAACACACACACACATATCTTTAATGTGTTTACTGAAGCAGTTTGTATGGCATGTACTGCATGTGTATTTCTATTCAACTGGGTGGACTTCGTAGATAACTATAATGTGGGTATCTGAGACATGTTGCCTGATGTATATGTATATACTGATACAGATATAGATATATATGATATCCAATAAGCAGCTTACAAGATGCCTATTCTTAGGCATGACAAAAGCAAGTTTATACGTTTTCCTGTTTACACAGTGACAATGGGCAAGTATGGGGGCAACGGTATCCCATATTCCAAAGACACCTGATACATGTTGGATCTGCTATTCTCACTGTGTGATATATAAATACGGTGGTGAGTTCTGCAGTTCTTCACCCTATTGGTTACTGCAACCTCAGCCAGTGTCATGAGCTACTATCAAATTTCACTGTAGCCACATATCATTCATTACAATATAGGTCAGGACTGCCTGCGCTGTCCTTTCTGGTGAAGTACTAGATCATATACTGCCATCGATAACTGGGTACATGAAGTGTTGCTTCAGGATACCCAACACACATTCCACTAATACGTATATTTAGCTTTGCACCCTCTTATACCTCTCTTTCATGAACTGCTAGGTAAGTTAGACAGAAGTCCCTGTCTCTGGGTGCAGTGAATACCAAGCATCACTTTTGAAGGGAATAGTGCATGGGTTAGTCTTGGAGTGCTGCAAGTGGCCTGTTCCACATCACAGAAGATACTGCATGCTGACACTGTCTTCTGGCACAGATACTTGTAGACAGCCTGATCTCATTACAAATCTGCTGTAGTGAATGTCCGAGCCAGCCTCATCTACCATGTGTGGGCATCACCAGCATGGTTAGGGTTACTGCAGCAAATACTGGGGATAAGGTAATCCACACAGCAGACTAACTGTCAGTTAAATAAGTGGAAGCCTCAGTACTGGGGTTAAGACAATCCACACAGCAGACCATATGGTAGTTAAATAAGTGGAAGCCTCAGTAATTCATGTATGCGGTAAAGTGTACATGAAGGTATGTGGTAAAGTGTACATGAAGGTATGCGGTAAAGTGTACATGAAGGTATGCGGTAAAGTGTGTGTGTGTGTGTGTGTGTGTGTGTGTGTGTGTGTGTGTGTGTGTGTGTGTGTGTGTGTGTGTGTGTGCGTTTCCACAGGCTGCAGCACTGAGTACTATAAACAGCCCTGCCCCTCTGTGGTAACCTTCACAGTGGTTTATCATTCTTGGGGATAGTTACAAGGTGATGTACTCCCCCACATGCTACAGCATGCTAAGAGCTGCAACCAGTTTCATTCATTTAAATGACGAGGATATACTTTGGTCATTGCCTGTAGGCCTATGCAATGTCTCTGTGGTTCAGCCTCTATATTTGAGGCCTGTAGGCTGTACCATTCTTGCAGAACAACTGGTAGGAGATCCATATGGGTAATAAGGTCTACATATCAAAAAGAACACCAAGCACTGCTTTATCTGATCTACTTGTAACATCTGAGATGATCACCCATGTTCTTTCTGCTCAAGTTTTATATATCAAAATATTATGGGATGCACCTGTTTCTGCTGTACCAGTCAGTGTGCATATTTATAGTGTCTACAAATCAGCTGTAGCTTCACAACACCTTCATTTGCTTTTCATTAATGTCCCTTAGTGTTCCTGTCCCATAACATCTGTCAGTTCCCATGAAGCCTGCTGTAAGCTTACATAAATCTGTAGAACTAACTTTTATGAATCTCAGTTTTTGTCTGATACTTGCAATGATTTGTATAATATTAAATTAGTTTGCAGGCATTTTTACAATTGTTTTTATTACTGAGGAATCCTGCTATGCGTATCTATCTTACACAAAGCTGTCTTGAATTCTTGTATCAAGTACATTGTTCACTTAAACATAAACATTACCTTCTTCTGGGAGGTTCTTATTGATAACAAGTTTTCCATGCCGCAGGAAGTTTAGAATGGGTCCAAAGTAGGATGGGTCCCTATCAATGAGATATGCTCCAGTCTCATCCTAGACAACAGAAAGAGGATAGAACACAATGACACCACATGCCCTGTTTGCAGTTTTCTCAGCAAAGATTTAGTTTAACATTTCCGAAAACAAAATTATTCTGGCAGGCATATTAAATACATTCACTGTTTCTTAACATTTTTACTTTCTTTAAACTTTGACATAGACCAATTATTTCACTTCCCTGAAATGCAGAGGTCGAAAGCACATAATGGTGTTCACATCAAGAACCAAAGCATAGGACCTTGCAAGATCAAGATATGTTCTTTGAGCATACTCTGAGGTAACCTACATGTTGAGTGTGCAGGCACTATAACTGCAGTTGGACACTGAGGTCAAAATGGATGGAGTAAATTCGACAACTGAACATTAATGAAGAACAAATAAATAAAATGCGTAGCAGTTATGTAGGGTAGCAGTCTAAATCATGTAAAAGAACCTCAAAGAACAGGAGTACAAGTAAAGCAAAATACTAAGCATGCACTGTTAAGAAATATCAGTCTAACCTATTAAGCAGTACCTGAACACTAAGCATCACAATGTTGTTTGCCTGCCTCACCTATCCCTTAAATATGCTAACAATGTACTACAGAACAGCTTGGTATAGACGTGGCAAATAATATATCAGTGGTGACCAGGAACCGGGTGCAAATACTCAACTTAGTTACAAGAGTGTAAGTAAAGAAAGTAGCAGAACACTGCAATTGCTTCATTTAACTCAACAATTAAATGCCAGAGAGAAGCAAGCATCGTATTATTGATAGGGTTTAGAGGCATAACAGTATTGTATAACATATTTCCACTTTAATGCTATCACTGGTAAATTTAAGTTAAGTAAAAATATATATTTATCTGTCATATATATATATATATATATATATATATATATATATATATGTGTGTGTGTGTGTGTGTGTGTGTGTGTATATATATATATATATATATATATATATATATATATATATATATATATATATACATATACACACACTCACACACACACACACACACACACACACACACACACACACACACACATACACACATACACACACAAGCTGGATAGCTGTTTACGGTGACAGTGTGTGTAAGCACTGAGATTTCATAATTCATGGTTGAAATGATATTTCAACCAAATGCTTTTATCTTTTTTAATTAACTATACAACTTTTCATGGTGCATAATGTTTTTTTTTTTAATTTTAAGTGAGGGTGCATTTACTGACAAATATAATGGCAAAACAAACTGTAGTATGGATTAGTGAATGAAGCATGTTTCATTAAAATAAAAGAAAAAATATGTTTTGTTGAAAGACCATTTCACAATGCAATATGAAACTAGCACATTTCTCACACAGTGAGGAAATACAGCTTCCACCTTTTGACTGTCTGCCACACATTGCTGCAGCCAGTAATCTGTGTTGGCCTCTTAACATGTTGAGAGGTCTGTAAGTTCCCCTTTGCCAGAACTCTGAAGCCTTCAACAGTAGTAACAACAACAAAAATACAGTATTTAATGGACTTCAGTGTAGCGAGCAGAAGGGTAGTATAAGTGATGGAGAGGAAACTGCCACTGCAGATCTAGAGGTCAAGGAAGCACACAAGCTTCATATAATGGAGTTTTGACTGCATCACTTCTAGGACACAGTCCAGCTAAAGCCTCTTGGGTGGCTTGTCGTGATAAAATACTTCCTGTAATAGCAGCTCCAGTTGCTGTACTGGATCAGCAATTCTCAGCTTATAGTGTCTTGCTAAGGTATTCAGTGATGCCCAGATAGTGCCTGCAGAATGTCAGCCACAGATGCCTTTCTAAAAAAGGCGTGTAAGGTATCCACGGATCTTGTAGTATGAGCATTACAAGCCTGAAGTAGGGTTTGACATACTTTTGATAACAGTAATACACTGAGACAGCCAGGTGGAGCCAATTAGAATCTTTTTGGCCCCTCTTTTTGGAACACAAATAACAATCAACAATCCTTTCTCAATGACCTAGTTCTATTCAGGTAAATTCTGAGCTATCTGTGCAAACCCATACAGTGTAGTAAATATTCACCTTTGCTGGAACAGTTAGGGGAAAATAGAAATTCAAAGGAATGATTAGTGTTACTCTCTGTATGGTGATGTTATGTATGAAGGAAGGATGGCATGCAAGGAAACTTTATCCATGTCAAAAGCAAGATATGGTGAGAGAGCACACAAAGCCCACAACTCTCACGTGTCATGCTGAAATAATGTCTTTGAGGAATAAGAGATTCCAAGACAGATTCTTTACTTCTGTTGAAAAAACTAGTTCTGTTGAAGAAAGTTAAGCAATTCGAGCAGAAAATAAAGGCCCCATGTGGAAGATTTGGAGACTTGATAGGAGGACAGAGAAGAAAAGTTCCTTTCAGAAAATATTTTGCATACTTTTAAGGGGGCTACAGAAGCGGAGTATACCCCTTGGTGGAGGTTCACATTAGCTGCTAAATTAACTTTAACAGATGAAAAATTGAGTCCCAAGTAAAATATTATAGGGTTAATCCAAAATAAGCTGTGACTGGATCTATCCCTCTGTCCATGACCATGCCCCAAGTTAATAAAATAACCCATTTTGAATGATATGCCTTCCAGGTACCTATTTTCTTGGCAGAAGTTAGAATGTGAACCTCAATGGTTGGCTATGAAGGGTCCCTGGCTATCCCTAGAAGTGTAGAAACCTTGTGCTTAACCTTAGGGAGTGAAGGTCCAGATGAGACTGATCAGACAGATGGGTATACCTGCGATAGAGAGGATTGTCCAAGAGGTGATACCAAAACAGTGGGAACCACACATTTCAAAACTAAAAGAGGCTGTCAGAATTACCTTGGCTTTGCTCATCTTCATGGATTTTAAGATAATAGAAAACAGGAGAAAGACATAAAGACATTCTATGGGCCACCACTGGATCAGTGCATCCATCCTGAAAGAGAAACAAGGGAAAATATCTGCTGCATTTATAGTTAGCTGTGGATGCAAACAGGTCACAGCAGAGTTTTCACCAGTGATGAAACAGCATTTGAGCTGTCACTGGATTTACAGACCATTTATGAGGTATCAGGAGATATCAGCTGAGCTTTTTCACAAGAGAACTGGCATAAGCCAAGATATGTGTAGCAACGAGTAGGTGACTGCAGACAACACCCCACTCCCAAACTCTCATGGCCTTCTTGGCAAAGGAGATATGAATGAGCTCCTCCTACTTGTTCAAGTAACATACCATTGCCATACTGCCAGAGTGGATGGCAATGACTATAGAAGGGAGGGAGTCTTGGAAAGCCTGAAAGGTGAAGACTGCCCTCATCTAAATGATACTAATGTGCAATGAGGCCTCCTGAGCAGGCCAAGTGGCTAGGACTATTATGCATAATGTCCTTCCACCCCGAAGGTGATGTCCATCATTACTGTGACTGTGGGTGATGGGTTATGAGCCTACACAGAGAAAAACTGGACTCCAGACTCTACCAAGGAAGATAGCTCTTGCATTTCTTAGAGATTTTTATGATGGAATCCCATGAGTGTTCGCTACAGAACTTTCATAAAGTACCTTGCACTGGATACCATAAAAATTGTGGAGACCATTGAACCTACTACTGAACCTTAGGGATTCTTTCCATAAAGTACCTTGTATTGGGTACCATAAATATTGTGGAGGCCACTGGACCTAGTACACCAGGCAAAGAGAATATTAATGGAAAAAGTGTTTATTATTCTGTGAACCATTCCCTTGATTAGATTAATCCTTTCCTGAGAGAGAAAGGTACAATACGTCTCGGTGTCCTGAATGCATGCTATAAAAGTTAAGCTCTGTAAAGGTACTACTTGAGGCTTTGCAAAGTTGAACATGATGTCCAAGGACTGAAATAACTGAAAAACAAATCCCTGGATACATTCAGGGTCTGTATTTATGAGGCTGCCAAGACCTAGTCAATCAGATAGAGGAATACCATGGATCCTTGAACTCATAATTCTGTGACAGCAGAGATAAATTTGGTAATCACCCTGGAGGTTGTGATGAGACTGAACTGAATGGCTGTGTGTTGAATAGGAAGTGACTGACTGCTACACAGAAGTGAGGGGAGCTTTCTGGACTCCTGCTGTTCTGATGCTTTAGTATGTATCCTGGAGGTTGAGATACAGCATGTCCAGTTGACTCCAATACAATGAAGGACAGACTTCACCATGACCATCTGAGGGGGAATGTTGAGAACATATAGATTTGTGCTGTACAAATCAAGAATGAACCTGATATCATGGATCTTCTTGGACATAAACAAGAACCTTGAATGAAAGAAGCCACAGCCTTGCTGGTCTTTTGGGATCGCTTGCATGGCTCCGTCTCTTTAATAACAGGTCATCAACTACAAGTATTACCACATCCTTTCAACACAGTGGAAAATCTGAAAGAGAGGACTGTGGATTGGTATGCAAAATAAATAAATACATACATATATAAATAAATAGCTATACAGCCACTAAATATGATACCTCATATGATACCTCTTATGTGTGGCATCCTGCCACATAAACAGATGGTGAGACAGATAACTTCTGACAGCCTCCAGAGTGCAGCAGTCAGGAGAGTCTTCAGGGATTAGAAAACTTTTCTCCTGAGGAAAGGCCAATTGATCCCTGATTGGTCTGCTGAAATCCTTTTCATCACCTGGGACCATGTCCATTCTCGTGATTGATATGTCATTTGCAACATTTCCTAGAATCTCAGAAATTGTCACTTTGTAACCACTGAAACCAAAGTTGGCATGGACTGTGATCCATTCTAGCTAATGGATGTTCAGTTTTGGAGAGAGTATTGCCCTCACCCTCTTGTTTAATGCAGCTCCTACTGACCCTCCAAACATCAGGGTACCACTGAGTGGGGCACTGATAAACTGGGCTTTGGTGTTCTCAGCAAATTCAATCAGGCATAGCCATCTTTGACAGCAAATAGCAAGACCAGCACTATCTGTCTGGCAGTACCATTCTCTGCACTGTAACACACAATGTTGGAGTGATTGGAAACAGAAACTGAAGCTGACAGTTTGGACGGCAATTTAGTCTTGACCTCTTAATCTGACAAGAATACCTGCTTCCCAAACCTGTCTAAGGAAAGTGACTCATTGAAGGGGGATGTACAGCCTTAGATTGTAGCTCTGGAGCCTTTTTGTTTACAGCAGCTACCAGTGCTGAGTCCACTATCAGGTTTTGTTTCCAGCAAAGGCATTTCTTAGACAGATGAATAATTGTTTAAAAATAGGAGCCACCAGATCAGGATTCTTAACAACATAAATCACCTCCAGTGTAACTATTTTGTTTTCTGGGGAACTACCCTAAAGGAAGACGTGGAAGATCAAAAGGCCTCTGCCAGAAGGAGGTGTCATGTGACCACACCGCTTTGGTCCTGAAAAGTTCCAAAATCCCCCGATCTTGTGATGCACAGTGGTCAAGGTAGGGAAGTCACCCTGTTTTTTTGTTATCCTTGTCTAGGGTAAGGAATTCCATCAGGGGAGTCCATCTGTTTCATCTTGCATTTAGCCTGCATCCCGGACCCTGGAAAGGAAAAGTCAAAGGAAGAAGAAGACAGTGAGACAAGCAAAGGCCATCTGGCTCCATCTGTACTAGACTGGAGGGGGTAAGGCTTATGCATAAAAGGATGGACCCAAGTAAGACATGGTTTGAATTAACATATGCATTTAAGTCCCAAACAAAAATAACATGCAAATACATTGGCCTTATTGTCTGAAACTCCACATCCTTGAATCTCAAGTATTGTCTCTGTAAAGTTTAGGATTTTTTGTGTTTCTTAGATGTTACATACTGCACAAAAGCACTGCTTAGTAGTGTTTCATAATACTGTTTCAGTAATAATGACTTTTCTTTAATTAAGTATATATTTCCTCATGCATACATCTAGCCACCAAACTTTAAAGGAACTCAAGGTAACAGTTCAATTAATGATGACATGAAAGGAGATGGAAAACCTAAGCAGGAGAAACCATCTTAGAGAAACCACATAGCCAAATAGAAGAGTACCACAGGAATGGCACACAATGCCACACCATAGCACAGAAATAAAAATGATCTAATGGCCTTAGCTAACAATCTAGTAGACAAAGAGAAATCACCTTCAGCCAGAACTGTTAATACCAAAGTAAAGAAAAATATTGATGAAGTATTAAGAAATAGGTAAGAGAATAAAAAATGTGAAATGGAGATGGAGCCAGCAAATTAGGCAGCTAGTCACTGACTGACATCTGTATCTCCATTTTATTTATCAAGGACTTCAACACTATTCAGCCATAATGGCAAGCTTCAATTGCAGTAAAAATGGGCACTTTAGATTAGTTAATCAACTAGCATCTTTTTTAGGAAGAAACTGGAGCACTGAAGGGAATCCACACAAATGGAGGAAGAATATGCATATTAAGGATATGCATCAATAATCAACACTGATCAATATTTATGAAACAATGTAGTAGTAAGCATTGCAACTAAAATATTCATTTTATATGTTTGGAATCAATCTTTGCCATTGTATGCATATTTTCCATTAGAGAAATGGTGTTTCTTGTTCAATCATTATGCAAGTTTTGTAGAAAACACAGTCATAGTTAAGATTGGATGAATGGAGAGGCAGCCTTGGATGCAAGTTGTGTGGGAGCAAAATCAGCACTGTAGAAGATGTACCAGTCAGTCCATGCAAGTCAGTGATGCAGTTGCTTTCTTTGGACAGCTGGGCATGCAGCAATATCTATACTTATTTAAGCAGCCATGATTAAGATAGTAGCTACTTAAATTATTTGCTTGGATGTGTGTGTGTGTGTGTGTGTGTGTGTGTGTGTGTGTGTGTGTGTGTGTGTGTGTGTGTGTGTGTGTGTGTGTGTGTGTTAGGGACTGTAGCATGAAGCTAGTATGCCTATTTGCCACAGCTTCTGAAAGATATTTCAGATAGATAAATTGCTATTATGTAGAAACATAATCCCTCTTTGCTCAAATGACTTCTTTTTTATATTTAGCTCTGCAACACTATGGGGAGAGCACCAACTGGGGGATTGCCCAGGATGCCAATTGTCCAAGCTACAGCTCTGACAGAAATATTTATGGAAGTTCCAGAAATTCCAGAGTGCCCCCCCCCCACCTGAAGATTATTATGGAACATCTTAACTCTATTCTCCAGACCTTAAAGTGTCACCTCTATGGGCCTTGATAACATATACCTCTTTAATCTACAGCACCAAACATGCTTTCTTTGAATAACTCCTAAAACTGTTCAGCTTAAGCATAATCACAGGGTATGTATAATGCCCATCCATAAAGGGTCGCCACTTCAGATCCATGGAATTATAGACCCATCAGCCTCATAAGCGGAAATGGCAAAGCCATGCAATTTATTAATTTATATCTGATTTCATAAACTGCAATATAAAAACAAAAGTTAATAAAATCATGCTCTAGACATATTATCTCATCCTATGATCATAAGGTGTATATAAATGATATAAAGAACCAATCTGAACATAAAATTTGTAATGACCGAGAATGTCCTACTTCAATATTAGTTACATACAACATACAACCTAATTAAAACATTATAGCCTAAGTATGAGAAGCTAATATTGATCTATACACCATATGTCATTCGAATAAAGGTAAAAACTGAGGAGAAATCTTCAATAAAGTACTGGGAAAGTGTTTGTATGGCCCAAAGAACATACCAGCCATGCGGCTAAAGATATACATGAGAATATACAACAGAGCGACAACAATAGCATTATAATGCACACACTGGCTTCATGGTCAGATCCAAAACAAAGGGTTCTTCACCAACCAAGCAGATTGTTGATCTAAATATTGAGAAAGGAGCTAGACCAAAATCCAATAATACAGCTACTACTAATTTTTTGATGGGTTCCTTACCTTTGCAGATCAACACCATACAGAAGGGTGCATGGTAACAGTGCCGAGGCAGAAAGAGGAGAAAAATTTCAACAGAAGGATAACTCATTTAGATGCTGATCAAAATGATCTGGTATTAATTTGAGTGATTTCAATTTGACCACACAACAGCTTATGCTCTTGAATAGGTGCCTCAAGTTTATACTAGCAACTCTCTCTATTCTTAGTGATGTCTTTATTAATTTAAGAATGTTTTGTTAGAATGTTGTGTTAAAAACTACTTATGTTAATAATGAACAGACAGATGTACGGAGTTACAACAAGCCCAGTACCTTTTTGCGATAAAATAATATGACACTTGATACATTCTTAAAGGTATGTGAAACAGACATTACTACACAGCTTAACAAACCTAGTCATCATTTTCACAATTTAAGCTGAGGAAAGAGAGGTTCTTAATGTATTAAGAGCAGAACAAGCACTAATAATTAGTGCAGCCGATAAAGGAGGAGCCCTGGTGGTTATGAATAAATATGATTATGTTTTGAAGATGCAAAATATGTTGAATGACCTTACTACATATACACCGATCAGTCAAATTAGAGTTAATAAAATGATAAAAGACATTAATGACACACTTTACGAACCATTGATGTCACATAGAATAAATGAATCCCTCTATGAATTTTTTTCAAATTAATCATCCAGTGATACCTATTATCAAAGGTCTTCCTAAGATCTATAGAGATGTCCAAAACCTACCACTATGCCCTATAGTAGCAGGTGATAGGTGGATAATGGAACCTCTTTCAATTTTCATAGAGAGGGAATTGAAGTAGGTTATTCCCTTTGTCTCTAGTGCCGTAAAGGACACAAAAGATTTCTTAGAAAGTTTATCTGCTCATATGGCTACACAGAATGACACGCAACATTTATATATGGCAACCTTGGATGTCAATAGCCTATTTACTGTTATACCTAATGATTATGGTATCTCAGCAATCAAAGCATTTCTGCTTGAGAGGATGATTTTCTCTGAAGAAAAAAATGACCTACTGCTTAAGTTGCTGTGCATTGTCCTGGAAAACAAGTCTTTTTATTTGAGGACAATATATACTGGCAAAAATGGGGAGTGGTCATGTGTATTCCCTGTGCTAATACCTATGCCAACCTGGTTTTGGCCTTTTGGGAAAATAAGTATGTTTTTAATGCTAATGGCTTCAGTCAATACCTCAATTTTTACAAAAGATTTGTGGATGATGTTTTAATTTTTTGGCATGGGACCATGGATAAGTTACAGGATTTTGTAAACTACCTGGAAAGCACCACTGACTTCTTGCGCTTCACACTTAATTACTCACATATCACCATTGATTTCCTAGATGTCGCTTTGGAGTTAAATGAAAAGGAGGGTATCAACACCACTATCCACTATAAAGACTGCAAGAAGAATAATTTGCTGCCCAGGGACAGCATGCATCCCCACCAAATCTACCACAATATTATTAAAGGACAACTGCTTCGGCACTCCAGGTTTGACACAAGGGATGCCGACTACATACAAAGCTATCCATGAGCTACACAACAGTTTGAACAATGAGGATATAGTCCACGGGACTTTCAGAAACATCTCATTGAAGTCAATAGACAAAGGGGTACCAAGGGAAAACCATATTACTCAGTTAACAAGCCTAACGGTACCACATCAGAAGTTGCCACTTCGTCTTGTAAAATCTCCACTAGAGTTAATCTCACCTACTCAAGTGACACTGTTATACTTGTGAAATTATAAAATGGAACTGAATATCCTACTGAGTGATGCTGGTATACATGACATAGTAGGTGAGACACCAGCATTTTCATTTGGAAACAATAGAAATTTGAAACAACCACTTAAAACAAGACCATGAAAACCACAAATGTTGAAATTAAGTAAAATCGGTACCCATCCCTGCAGAAATTGCTCTATGTGTAAATATATACAGGCAGGAAAGACCTTTGTACATCTAGTAACCCAGAAGGAATATAAACTAAATTTCTATGAAGACTGCAAAACATGTAATGTTATTTACATCGCATGTTGCCGACTGTGTTCCAGCTTCCATGTAGGCAAGACAAACAGGCAATTAAAAGTACGGGTCTCTAAACACATTAGTGACATTTGTTTAAAGGATGTAAAAGGTCCCTTGTTCAAACATATAAATCTTAATACACAGCATGCATTCTATTTTCTAGTAATACAGGTTATATCAATGAACAGCAGAGGAGGTGACATTAGGCTAGAGATAGAACAGAAGGGGTTACAATGGATTGGCGACCTGTGAGCTGACAAGCCTCCAGGTTTATACACGTGCATACTCCTCAAACCTGCCTTGAAGAGAGATTGACATGAAACATACATATTTTTGCTTCCATGTTTTAATGTCATTATGCATACCACCAGATACCTAGGGTTTATGTCTTGTCAGATAAAACTACACATCAATTCACTAGAGGCATAATTTAGTTGCATCTATGCAATTTTTTGCATCCATATCTTGAGTTTTGCTATTATCTTATTTTACATATTTTTCACTGTGGTATGTTTAATTTAATAGATTTTTCTTGAAATAGTTAATTGTGGTAACTTTACATCAAATAGTAATTTATTACATTTCAAGGGTGCATTCGTTTTTAAGAATTATGATTTATTATTTTTATTTTAATGATGCATGATGTGCACATTAATAACTGTTAGTCTTTACATACAGTTTAAAAATACAAAGTATAAATGTTTTAGGATGATAGTTTATACATCGAGTAGCCAGTTTGGTTCCTTCATGTTTGATACCAATATAGCAAGCCCTGAAGGTGTGTTAGATTTTAAGAGTTTTGATTGTTTTTCTACTTCATTGAAGTTTTCTCCTCAGTTTTTACCTTTATTCTAATGACATATGGTGTATAGATCAATATTAGCTTCTTATACTTAGGCTATAATGTTTTAATTAGGTTGTATGTTGTATGTAACTAACATTGAAGTAGGACGTTCTTGGTCATTACAAAGTATATGTTCAGACTGGTTCTTTATACCATTTATATACACCTTATGATCATATGCTCATAGGATGAGATAAGGTAATGTCTAGAGGATGATGTTATTAACTTTTGTATTTATTTTTGTATATGAGAAATTTCAGCTCCCCATTCTCTTGTTGAAAGTATTTGTTATAAGAGACAATAAGATTTTTAGATATTGCTTTACAAACATAAGTTATTTTGATCAGATTTAGATCAATGGTTAATAAGATTATTTTTTTTGCTTTCACAATGAATATATTTACAATGAATAGTGTTATTGTTAAGCTGGTTAGGCATTACTGCTTTGCCATATTCTAAGTCACATGGTTAACATTTTATGAATGACGGGCTATGCCCGAAGGGGTGTGTGTGTACAGTTAGTAGGGTTTTGATTGGTTGTTACATGTTTTTAAGTTGTGACATTTTTTTATTAATTGATCTGAAAAAGGTTGTGGATTATTGCCTGAAAGCGCTTAGCCTTGTTATTAAAGTTTATTGTTATTTTAGCTGTGGCAGCCTTGGTACTTATTCATGTTATTGTTTTTGGTATACATTTAAGTACCTGGCCTCGGTGACCACATTTTTAGTCTGGTTTTGGATTTATAATGTGTGTGTGTGTGTGTGTGTGTGTGTGTGTGTGTGTGTGTGTGTGTGTGTGTGTGTGTATATATATATATATATATATGTTTACTAACATAATATGGAATGGCACTTACTCGAAACTTGGCTGTTTGAATGCGTGTTGTCAAAACTTCCGCAACACGGAACTGAAAGTGATCAAAGTTATATTAGTGAAAGTGAGTACACATTTGCTGATATGAAGTCAACAATATGAATGAAGATTGCAGTACAGTGAGGATCAAGAAATTTACCCTTTTATTCACTCTAGTGCGACCTGGGAGTTGGTATACTTGATTTGCAGGGGACATGAGGGGTGCTTTCCCCCTGCAAAAACAGAAACACAGACTTTCGATATTGAAATTTTGGAAGTTCGAATGTCGATCATCACTGTTGTCATGTTCAACATTGTAAACTTCTAACATTACCATTTTCCACTTAATAATTCGACAATTTGTTCACAAAATATTATAAATTTCAAAATTGGGGCGGAGCCTAGATGGACAACTGGTAACAGCTTTTTTCTTGAGCTCCATATCAGTTACTAAGAAACAGGGAAATTATTATTTAAAATTCTATTACCCGTTCCTTAAAGTTATACAATCTATTTGGGAATCTATAATCTACTAGATTCTCAACTTTGGAGCCTTTTCTTAAAAAAATTTCCTGTCAAAACTAAGGATTATACAACTAAACAGAGATGAGCAACTCAAAATTTGCACATGCTGATTCTACATTAAGGAAGGAGATCCCATCTATATCTACCACTCACCAGGAACTGTCTTTAAAAATGGATAGATTTACTGACAATCTTGAAACTTTAAAGATGAACTGTCAACAACAAACTGATGTTCTGAAGGAAATCCTCCAGCAGGAACAATCCAAAATTCTGAACATTGAAACTTCATTGAATGACATAGATAAAAGGCTTAAGGAAGATGAATCCCACTGTGAGACCATACTGCAACAAAAATAACTGGCTGATAAATAAAGTAGATGACATTGAAAACAGGGAGGACAACAAATATTAGAATCTTTGGTCTCCCTGAAAAAACAGAAGGAGAAGATATTATTTCCTTCCTAAATTCCTGACTGCCTTTATTTTTAGATTGAGAGAGCACATAGAGCCATAGGGAAACATATTTCTTCTTCTCCTAATGCTTCTCCAAGATCTATTGTTGTGAAGTTCCTATCCTTCTTAGATAAAGAACTTATTCGGAGAACAGCTTGGAGGAAAAGTCTCTTATCCTTTAAAGGAAACCAGATAAGGCTAGATAATGATTACTCCACAAGAGTCCTGGAAATGAGGAAAAGCTCTTGGCCATTGGTAAGGTTTTTAAAGCAAAATAAAATTAAAGCACAATTAGTCTATCCAGCCAAAATCAAAATCTACCACCAGAATGAGATGAGATCTTTCAACAATATAGAGGAAGCTGTTTCTTTTATCCAAAACAATAACATCATTACAATCTCAGAAGGTATGGACTGGACACCATCTATGACCCTTAAAAGATCATCTGTGAAAAACAACTGGATGGATGTAAGAAAAAAGAAATTGAAAACTGGAGCCAAAATTATTGGACTTCCTAATTCTCTCAAAGATCAAACTAAGTCATAAAAGTTTATGGAAACCTAGACATAAAGAAGTATGTATCATCACTTTATTTATCTTGCATATGTCTTTATAAAACTTGCAATCTAAAATGAATAATGCTATACTATTATTAGATACAACTGCTAGTGATACCTAGGATGTATAGCTAGTTGAATACTGCACACACATATGTTCTTTTATTTATTGAATTGTCTTTAGATACAGCTGCTAGTGATACCTAGGGTGTATAGCTAGTTGAATACTGCACACACATATGTTCTTTTATTTATTGAATTGTCTTTCCTTCCTTCCATTACTTTGTTATGGGAAGAAGAGGGAAGTGGTGTAGGGAGAATTTTGAAACAGGTAACTTTAGAACTGTCCTTTTAATTAGCAATCTGAAATAGATAATTTCAGAATCTGATTTTATATATACAATGCAAAGAACTCTTGTTATATGTTTATTTATTTATTTATTTATTTTTCCTTTTTTTTTTAAGTCATTTCAAGCATTCTGTCACTATATGACTTCAACATATTATAATATTCTTTCCCGACTCTACTTCCACCTTAGCGTTTTAACATTCCAAACTGTCATTTCTTTCTTTCGTGAGGAAAGTAACCTCAAGCACTGCAATGAATTCAAAAGTTGCTTCTCCCTTTGTTTTTTTTTTTTTCACTCAAGTACTCTCGTGGCTGCCTGTAAACTGAGCTTTGTTTAACATTAAGAAGCTCGCCTGAGTTGCCTTGGCATACTGTGATAGAAATTCGTGGTTAGCTGTACGAGTGTTGCTGACGTGTAGCGGAGATCTCATTTGCCTATCTCGCTGATTCAGCAGCCTGAAGTTACTTGAAACATAACGCAAATAAGACATCAAAGTAAATGTTAGAAATGATTAGAGTTGTTAATTTGATCCAAGTAAAATTAAATAGAAACTGATCTCTGTGGTAACCAGGGCATGGCTATGTAGATGGCGATGACATCACTGCTACATTACAAGTCTCCTCGAGTGTTTGGGAAATTAACAGATCAAAAATTAATAGATTTGGCTTTACATAATATGTCACTAATAATTAAATACATTATTACTCTAGTCTACACACAAGCAACTGTATATATATATATATATATATATATATATATATATATATATATATATATATATAAAAATGAAAGCATTCTGTAAATAATGGATATCAAAAGATAATAAAAAGAAAAAAGGAATCTTTCTGTTGAATGGAAGAATGCTTACAGCTGTCATCGTTCGTATGTTCTGGCTGTTAATGACAAATGGAGCTTGGAGATGGGCAAATGCTTCACTCCATTGGGACTTGCCAGTCCCTCTCTAGCTTGCTTTTGAGTGGTATTGGACTAATTGTATGAAAGCAGGGCACAGAAGGCTACCTTGGTGTGGGAACAAGTTTAGTTTATGGATTTCCTAGAAATCTTCATCATTCAAATAGCCTCTGGTAAAGTGATATTACTTTTGAGTAACATGAATGAGGAAATGCTATAGCACACTGTGCTGTTTACGCTAACATATTCTTTATTGAGGAAATAACTGAATGCCACTCGACCACAGGGGGGGACATGCAGGCTTCGCACGGGGGGGGTGCTCCAGCCGAGAGTCAAGTGGGAGAGCTTTTTACCATGAGGCAACACTGGTATAGTCTAGAATGGTATAGTAAAATCCTTGATCAATAAATCAAAAAGGTTAACATGACAAACTAAAGTGGTTATGACAACTGTGAAAAATGAGCCATGAACATCAGATAAGGTAATCTTCGTTGAGTATATCCATCTGTGCTAATTAAGAAAAGGCCTGAATCAGCCTATGCTTATTTTTGCATCTAAGTACAGTATTGCTTTTGACTATATCATAATCTCCTTTAGTACAGAACTCCACCTTTCACAACCCGACTGTAACATGAGCATAACATCAGAACAGATGCTGTTCCATCCTGAGGATGCCACATAGATAATACAACAGATATATTGTGAAATCCTGTGAATTTGTACATACATTAAGCATGTCTGGTACCCTGATCACTGTTGTGCACAACTGAATACGCGAGGAGGAAAGCAAATCAGGCATTTGTTATTAATTCATACCTATTAAGGGGTTCTAGGACAAGTATAAGTTAGAGATGTGAGCCCATACATTGTACATCATGGCTGACAGTAACTAATATATGTTTAAACAGGTTCTGATGACTCATAGAAATCTTAAAAGCTCTGTACTAAGACCTCAGTTTGTGATCAAGAGCTGTCATAATAATTTGGTGACAAGTTAGTAGAATATAGTATAAATATTTAGTTACAATTGGCTCTAACACATCTAAACTGTTCCTGTTTAAAATCTCCCAGTGGGTAAAACAGTAAGGACAGTCATAGGGAGCGTATAAAATAATTTTCTAGTACCATCATTTCACATTTCAACTCAGGCTCTTTCAGTTTTGATTTGGGATATCTGCTTCATTTGGTACAACTATGCTGTACCTTACAGTGTAGCTATTGAGGAAATATACAATATAACTGTTATAGGGGCTGGCCCATGAGGCACAAATATTCAAGATATTAATAAATTTCTGCTTAACCATGCTTAGCGATGTTACAATTAATCTCCATCTTGCAGTTGGTATATAAAGACGTTAAGCTAATTTCAAAATGTTAAAGCCCTAGAGGATTACTACTATTGGAATGTTGTCCTCATATACAATAGTGGGGGAAAAAGGATAGCAGATAGATGTCTAGTTAGATATGTGATTTTAGAACTCTGAACATTTATTGAAACAAGAGTTAAATGAAAATGAGTCTATCTTATTATGTACACACAATAATGTCTGCAATATAGACTCTAATATACTTATCAGTATATGAGATGTGATACGAGAGATTATCTGATAACTACAATAACAAATAATTGGACAACACGTTAAGAAGGGGAATTTTCCTTTAATTCCATTCTCAAACTTTTCTTTCAAACACAAAGGCTCTCTTGGTTATTGACAAAATTAATACTGAGAATGTAAATAAACATATATGTGCATAATGATATGTAGATATAAATATGTGCTCATATATATATGGATACATAAGAATATGAACAGGTGTATATATATATATATATATATATATATATATATATGAACAGGTGTATATATATATATATATATATATATATGTATACATATAAAAGAAACAACTATTATGATGAAACAAAATTTATACACAAACACAGTACTATTGCAATTAACTAGGTCACCATGTCTGACCTGAGTAAAAGGCTGAAGATTAACTATGAAGTAACGGGGACTCACTGTGCAGTGCTAAATGTTGAACTCAATACATAAGGACTGTAATGACAATGCTAAGAATTATATAGCAAATGTTTCTTTTCATTAAAAGAAGGTTGAAAGAGAAATAGAAAGAGGAAATAAATAAAGAGGAAAGAAGTAAATATACATGTACAAAAAAAAAAAAGAGTTTTTCTTGAATGAGTAATGACTCTGCATTTAAATATCTGGAGCATTTCTCCCCGGGCCTCCGCTGAAAACAGGCTCTGTGGAACCTAGTCGGACTTTCCCGGTCAACAAATGATAAATAAAAAATAAATAAAAATGTTCAAAATTTATTGTTGATGAAATATTAAGACATGCTTCTTTATATAAAACCTTGCATAATTTGTTAGAAAGTAAATTTATATTTATTAATTGTTGGAGTCTTTCCACGGTTATATGAACTTACTGAGTTTGTGATAGATAGGAATTGCTTGAGCAGTATCTCCTCTGTCAACCATCATCATTTGTAAATATACATCCCATTTCCATATGTCCTGCTTATGATTATACTATTGTAATATTGTTACTAACTAGTAGCAGTAGGGAAATATGTGAAATTACTATATAAAGGAGTGACAATCACATAACACCTCATAGTGAGAGAAATGCTTTAGCAATTAGTTAGATGTAATATCTGTTACTATAAATACTTTAAATGCTGATATACTACTGTATTGATCTATCCTGGTTAACACTGTTATGTTTACCTATCTTTAAATTATTGGAAATTTTATGTATTCAGATGCTCTTTGAGACCTTAATTGATAAATATCACCTATACATGCTCATTATCAAATTGTAAATTCTTTGCTTCTATAATAATTCATACAGAAGTGAAGATATGTATTTTTTAATCAAACAAAGGCTTATTAGTGAAATTTAGTTGTACTATATATAATCAAACTATATATTATATCAATATATTGTTGTTCGCTCATATCAATTAATCTATAGAATTTCATAAAATACATACTCTGGAGCCTCAAGTTGGGCAAACTTATTCCAAAAAATTGGAAGTGATGGTTAATCTGACTGGATTGTTTTTCCTGTCAGATTAGGAATATTTTACATTCCATGTCAGTTAATGGATTTACTGATTGTTAAACATTTAGCTTTAAATATTTTTTTCTTTTTTAGGCCTCAGTCTGATATTAAATTGTATTTTATATTGGGAATCAGCACCTCGTCGCTAAAATATAACCTTTCCAAGAAGGGTATGCAAATCCTAAATATTATAACTACTTTGTTATCACACCTATTACACTCTAAAACATTGAATAAATAAGATGGATTTGATTTTTCTTTCCTTAAACGTTAATGGATTAAATAATCCAGGGAAAATACTCAACCTGTTAAAATACTTGAAATTAAATAAAGCACAAGTAATATTTTTACAAGAAACCCACTTCAAAATAAATTATAGTTTTAGCTGGAACCCGAACAAATATCTAAAACTATCCAACTCCTCATACACTAAAAAGACCAGAGGTGTTCTAACACTATGGAGGAAAAGTGTTATTTCTCCTCAAATTTTGTATAATTATGAAGATAAGGAAGAACTTTTATCAATTATAATAATAAAATTTAGTAATACAATTTGGACACTGGTCAATTTCTATTGGTTTCCGGGAATTGGGGTAACAACAATAAAAAAACTTAGAACTCATCACTAACAATTCTAAGGGTAGTTTGATTTTAGGAGGTAACTTTAATTGTTTGCTGAATGACTCAGAAACTACTAACAAGAGACCTTTTTGTATTACTCATATAGGGAAAAATCTTAAAAAATGGGTAGATAACTTACAGTTATTTGATTTATTTTATCTTAGAAATGATAATTCATTAGAATTTTCCCACTGTGATTTTAGATACAGGACTCAAACCAGAATTGATAAAGTATTTATATCCCAAGATCTAAAAACAAAAATATCATGCTTTACAATAGTCCCATGCCCTATGTCTGATCACAATGCACTTACTTTTAATCTTCAAACAGCTTTTCAAAAACAATTTTATAAAATTATTATTACTTATAAGACTACTCCTAATCAGAGGTTTTGTGGCTTTATTACTAAAAACTTCACATTCTCCCTAACTTCTACGAATAAATCAAATATTTTACATTCTCTTAAATTAACCTCTAACTTACAAATGTGGAAAGTTTTCTCCTGGATATTTTTGCATAGAGGTTTTTCACACCTAGTAAGATTGCTAAATTTAACTCCTCCGAGCAGGTGACGTGTTGGAGATGCTCTTTAAAATGCAAGGCCAATTGGTCTCACATCTTTTATGATTGTTCACACATTAAGAAATTTTGGAATGATATTGAAAATGTTCTCCAAGCCATCTTTACTAATTCCTTTATATTATTAGTACCATTAATTTTTCTGAATGTAAATGAATCTATTGTAATGAATAACAAAAATAAGTATCTTCTTTGGACAATCCTAGCAGCAGCCAAAAAATGTATTACAAGAGGATGGAAGTCACCCTCTATTCCAACCTTACAAGATTTCAAGACCCTCTTGGTTGAAGTAGCGTCGATGGAAATAAAAGTTAAAGAAGCAAGAATATATCCCAGAAAATGGACTAACAACCCATGGACAAAAGTTTTAGCCCTTATTCAGTCATTGAATTTAGATCTATCTCCATCAAATTAGTCACTTTGAAAGTATGAATGAATGAATATTGTACCCTTCTTTATATCTATAACATTTCATACAGTGCCTGAGGCTTTTGTAAAATCTGTACATAGTTTTATCATAATTTGTTGTTTAAATGATTGTTACTGAAAAATCAATAAAAAACTTTGGAATAAAAAAAAATTCAAAATTATTACAGTAAACCATATATATATATATATATATATATATATATATATATATATATATATGTGTGTGTGTGTGTGTGTGTGTGTGTGTGTGTGTGTGTGTGTGTGTGTGTGTGTGTGTGTGTGTGTGTGTGTGTGTGTGTGTGTGTGTGTAAAAATATACACATGTATTATTTTATAATCGATTTCAAGACACACTTTGATGCTCTCTGTAGTGTGATTATTGTAACATTTCCTGTGTTGTTGTTAAGTACGGATACTCCATACTTTGCACACACCAGAAGTGTGCTGTTGTCGTGTTACTTTGCATACCCTAGTACACCTTTCTGCCCTAACTATTTGATAACTCTTAATGCACATTTTCTATTGTGGTCTTTCTACATGTAGAAAAGCAAAGACCACCTCCAGTGAGACTTATCTAATGACACTGGCTGTATCACTAGCCACCACCAGGACTAATTTAATGAAAACAGTATGTAGATATGAGACATTCTTAGTGGGAAAAGTTAAGGGAAAGTACACCTCAGTGGATACAACAACCTAATATCTCATGTCAGTAGAAGCTAAAGTCTTATCAATATGAGTAAAAAGTCTAAAACTTTGACAATGAATAGTTACTAGACAAGGTTAATGGAATTAGCTCTGCACTGATAAATATAACAAACTCAGCAAATAACTGCTGAACTCTCTGACTTTATAACAATTGGCAGTTTTTAAGAGCAGTTCACAGAACCCTTTGCATGGACAGCCAGCTGCTTTTGCCAACTCTGAAAAGTTCCCATCATGAATCACTAAGCATCTATAAGTTTACTGAACCCTTTGTTGAAACATAAGTGACTTCTAATTAACTGTTGCTTGTTGTGGTAATCTGTCTGTGTTACCTTGGCAAAGCTTCACTGGAGGAGCTTACGTGCTGTACCCAGTGGGACTTACATCTCTTAAGACAATGCTCAAGACCTTTATACATGAGATTTTGTGTTCAAGTACATATTTGTGAGAATCAAGCGATAGTACAAATCACTTCATTACCTTTCAAGTATTTCATGTAAAATTCATAGGTACACGTAAATAGGTAGCCCTCTGCTGAATGAAGCTTAATTATTGATGTGCTGAGAATGAGTCCCTTGTAATAATGCAAGAAAATTCTTATCACAGAGAAAATAATCATTACTTTTCATCCTTTGAGTTAATATGCAGCTTCTTATTTTTGTTATATATTCTACTACTTCAGTAACCATGTGCTTCATGAAAGTGTTTTAATAAATGCATACTTCTTTATTTTGCTGAATACCATAAGGAAGGTTGTGTGCTTTGTAAAACACTAATTGTTATTTGCAATGGATGCTTAGCTAGTATCTCTTCATGCTTTTCAATACAGGGTCCATGGAGATCAGTGCTCTACCCCAATTAACAAATGCAAATAAAAAACAATTAAATAAATAAATACAGCTACTGTAGCTAGGCAGACAGATAGCTAGATTTAATAACCTTTATTTAGTGCAGACAGTTTTGGTCTACAATCGTTGCCCAGACCTCATTATCTGTCTTCATTTTTTTTAGACATAATACTTTTTCTTTCACATGACTGTTCCTCCCAAGTATTTTAATTATGGCACCGTATCATATGATCCATAATTACAGGTGCAGCAACTACAAAAACTAAAATACAAACTAGAGAAAAATACATGAAATCCTTACACTTGTGTAATACCGCTAAAGCATTTTGTAACCCCCCCCCCCATTGAGAGAGTTGTTTCTTCAAAGCCCCGTACTTTTCAGATATTACTAACAGAATTGCTATATCTCACACTACGGAGACTGCTCTGAGACACTGCAGCCTCACATGAAGGATATTTCTATCCATTTGCACCTTTAGTCTCACTATTTCAGGTACTACAGTTCTCGTTCTTATGCTTTCAGTGGAAACCCATGATGGTTTAGCCCTGCACATCCTAGTACATAACCAGCATACACAGTTTACTCAGGTTTACTCAACATAAATTAGTTTAAATTTTAGTCACAATACATCACTCAATTACAAGCAATACCAAACAACTTTTCCATAAATTTTAATATTGCATACCCCTTTGCAGTCTGCTCATGGTAATTCATTCACACTTACAATCTCTTCATGCAATACATTTATCTGCTTATCCCTAGCATGGCACGTGCACATTACTGGCATACATTTTATAAATAGTTTCTATCTATTTTTGTGACTAATCAACCTTATTTTTTTACTTATTAACATAGGCATTCACTTTCAAAATGTCATATATTGAAAATAAACCAAATACCTTAAGTGATTTAACAACTTTAATAAAAGTGCTAGACTTCAGTGGAAACAGCACTAACAGTAATATCAGTGTTCATGGCTTCATAGATAAGAAATGTCTTCTAAATGCAGCCTTGCAGATGCTGAGCTGAAGTGACATGCATTAAGCCCAAGGACTAATTGTATTTCACATTAGAATACTTAACTCTTCACAATGTGTAACAACTAAGTTAATACTATAATAACCAACATGCTATACAAAACAGATTGATTATGCTCAGAAAACATGATTCTGGAAGTAATAAACCTACCAGCATACCTACAATGACTAAATAAATCCTCTTATCTCACCAGCTGCTGCACTGAGCATAATACAATGTCCTCAGACCTCATCTACTATCTACCATGAACCGTTTATGTATTTATTTATTTTTTTTTTACTTGTTAACCAGGTTACTGAATTGATCATTATAGACCTTCCATTCTTTATAACTTCCTCTAGAGCTCTTTCAGTTTTGTTACAGCTATTTAATCCCTATTATGTAGACTTCCTTCGGTTCAACTCAGGCTGTATTATGCTGCACACATTACCACTGAATCTATGTTACTATATGCTTGACCATTTCTCCATTGTTTACTCATCCCAGTTGCAGCTTTGTCTTCCTCTTCTGTGTCCTTTTTTCATTTGAGTCTTGCCTCTCCTTCCTCTCATCCTAAGTAAATTGTATCTCCTTCCCCTTACCTACCATTCAGAATTCCCACAGGTATTTCAAGTGGCTCCATCACCATCAGGTACATGAAAGACAGTAATATCCCAAACCTAAGAGTTAGATGGGCAAGCCGATTAAACAGTTAGCATTCCAACTCATTTCTTGAGGCTACCCCTTTTCAAAACTAACAAATGTACTAGAAAACATTACACTTAACTGGTTGTATTTCCATTTACATAGTTCTCTCTTCAGAAATCTGCAGAAATTAAAGTCTGAGTTGACAAAATATTCTAACTGAGGCCCTCTAACTGAGTCAGTACCAGACCTCTCAACTGTCTCTGTTTTGGAGAAATGTTCCTATTTTCAGGCCTGAATTAGGATGTCCCTGTTTTTGGAGGTATGTCCCTATTTTCAGGTTTGATTTCCCCTTTCACACAATTTTCTGAATCCCAGTCATCAAGTATGACTTTTGAAGCTGTCTATTACACTGAAAACCACATTACATGACGTCCATACTAGTGGCGACAATAATTTAATATTGCAACTCCATTTTTGGAAGTAAAAATATATGACCTCATGTCCAAATTTTACACAGTCTCTTTGATGATATGCTTACATTTTCTATCATCTTTATCACAGTCTGGTTTTTAAATGTGTTTCTGAATAGTATCCCACATTCCTGCTGGAAGTGAGAAGAGTTATGTGCTACTTGGTATTCAAATATTATGCTAATTAGATGCCCAGAGATTTCAGCTGGATGTTTCTATTTATCAAAGGCCTTTGTTTCTACTTTCAATGTCTGCAGGTTGAGATGTATGGTCAGTACTTACCCATCTTCCTCTAGTGAGCCTTACTAAACTTCTACTAGGGGACTCAAGTTCATGTTAACATGAGAAGCATTAATCATGAATGTAGTAATCTCTGGCTCCTGTAAAGGCCTGATGTCTTTGCTGTTTCTAAATCATGAACCACATGTGTTACTCATGAGCATACAGTATCACTTTCAGGGTACTGTATGCTTATCAACATCAAGATATACAAACATGACCAGCCTACAAGCATATTCACAAACACACCCTAGCAGAAAACTTATGAGAAAACTCAGGTGGTTAGAACAAGGGACTGAAGTTATAAGGTATGAACAAATTACTTCCCGAGTTTGTTTTCCTCGCTCTACATTTGCCTACTGTGCATCTCTGAGCAAGCCGCTTAATTAGACAATACCCCTGGGTTGCCCCTTACAAGGCACACTTGTATCCAGTGTGCTTACCCAGTTAACAAAATAAAAATAATATACATACTGTATACATCGCTTCCTTTTAGCAGCACAAAAGATATAAGAAAAATAACATTTTCATCACACGAAAACTCACATCAGTCAACTGAACTCAGCTAAATTCTGCTCAGCAGTACAAAACTCATGAAAGTATAGAGTGTCAATTTTTTAAACATGATCTGCTGTTTTATTATAATATTATTACGTGATCAAAGTTTCCAATAAAATGTGTACTTTGCTTTCTTTTAATATTGCCTTCACTCCATATTTTTACATTTGTGGAGTCTCTATAGTTTAGCTGAGGGTGGGGCATAAAAATATCTCTCAACTGTCCAGTTTTTCACAGAAAGTCAAGATTTTTGCCTCTTATTTTGGTCTGCTCCTCACAAAATATGTAGTTTTCTGGCAAATCACTGACAACTGAAGTCACTAAATAATGAGAGACATTTGAGTTTCAGACTTTATATCCTTCAGAAAATGCACGCTAACATATATCCTGTTATTCTAGCAACTTTTTTAAGTTTATAACAGCAATACTTAAAATCTGTCCTTATTTTTAGGCCTTTGCCCACCCATTATTTTAGGCTTTGTCCAGACTTCTTGGGGTAAGAGGTTAAGAGGGACATAGCCGTCTGCAATATATTTGGTAATAGTTTTGTTTGTTTACTTTCAGCTGCAAAATACAGTTTACTATTCATAAGATGACTTTTATTATGGTATACACAATTTAGTGTAAACCTGAACCATCTGTTTGTTTGGGTTTGCAATCAGTTGTGAATTCAGTTGTTTGCAATGGAATAAGCTATGATCAGCTGAGGTCTAACTGAATGCCTTGGATCTATTTTTTGGCACCTTGTCTTCCATTACTATCAAGCCCCATTCCCTGGCAGATATATTCATTCCATTCAGCTGTAGATACTGAAATAAATGCAACGGTACAGATGATAGCCAAGGATCATGCCTATCATCTTAGTGTGTGTGTGTGTGTGTGGAGGGGGGGGGGCAGTATTTTAGAGTTTGAGCCCTTCTGCCTACATACTGTGGGATTCTGAGCAAGTCACTTATTCATGGTTTGCCCCTGAAAAGGAACACTTGTGCCTCATGGCAAAGTTTTTGCTGTTAGTCAAAAAGCACAATACAATTATTGCAATGGTGCACTCAGTGCAGGGGCATGTTTCTGAAAACCCATGGTGATCATCTGCAGTGTGAGCAATCCTTATGAAGGCTTATGCTTTCTACCACTGTCTCTCCTTTTGTTGCAGCAAGAACTTAGATCCAGTGAAGTCTATTTGGTATGTTCCCTTACATGTACAACGGCACTGCTGACAGGGTTGTCACTGAAGCTATGCTTAGACTTCAGAATAACCATTGCTATGTGATTAGAAACTCCACCCCAAAGCAAAATCTTAAAACCTTCATTTCTTCATATTTCTTCCAGCAAATGTAAATGCTCTGGAGATGCCTAATATCTCCATCAACCCTAGTCATGCACCCTTTCTCCATTGACCTGATCTGTTTTTTTTTTTTTTTTGTTGTTTGTTTTGTTTTGTTTTTTTTGTTTTTTTTACTTTTGATCAATTCAATGCATGCATATTATTTTACTGCTGCCTTTCTCCTCCCATTTGCTCCTCCCTCAGTATGCCCACCCCCTCTCACTCTTGTCTTTGTCCCATTCGCTCCTCCCTCAGTATGCCCACCCCTCTCACTCTTGTCTTTGTCCCATTCGCTCCTCCCTCAGTATGCCCACCCCTCTCACTCTTGTCTTTGTCCCATTCGCTCCTTCCTCAGTATGCCCACCGCTCACACTCTTGTCTTTGTGCATTAACTTTACTGTTAAAGGCACACTTTTGTTACATGCATCTTATGGCCATGATCTCACTCAAAGCTACAGCAAGGGCAGGAAGAAAGGTGCAAGCTGTTATGGAGCGCAATCATCACCACAGAAAAGGAGTTAGTTGATGCCTGCAAACAGTATCAACAATCATTAAGCAGCTGTGGTTATGTGATTGCATACTTACTTAGCAATGAGCTAGTTATTACAGCTGCAGTCTTATAAAGGTGTTCAACATAGTTTAGTAAAGAGCTATATTGTGACCAGTGCTTGCATAAAAGCCTGCATGACATATAATACCTCCTTCCTTGCTTAGCCTGAAGACCTTTATGGCAATCAGTGCACTGTAGCAAGGAGTCGTTTTGATTGCCAACTTCAAAGGGGAGCAGAAAGCAGGACATCACTCAGGGTACCAAGTGACTTTGCTATAGTTCACTACTGGGCTTCTACTTCCCTTCTTACTTCTCTGCAGATGCTCCCTCTGTCACTTTCCAGGTGTTCTGTTATTTAAATGACAGTACCCCTTCCCTTATCTCCAGCATCCCCAAAACAGAAACACTATATATCCTCCTAATTCATGCATTATGTGTCAATGAGCTGGCCCACCAAAACCCTGTCATTAGTTAATTATTTCTGTCCTGTTGCATCTAAAACACATAATTTAGGTTTCCTCATACTGATAGAACAACTGCCTAAAGCAGTCGAGATAATACACCACAGCAGTACAATTCACTGCTGGCTGTAAGTGGAGAGTTTTTACTGCATCTCTGACATGGTGATATGTTCACAGACAGGTCTGATCCCATACATTCACCTCTTACCAAGTGCTTACATCATTCATGCAAAAAGTATCTTAATCAAGTCTATTTATGTTTAATTAGGTTCTCTTATCTGAAGCTTCACTGCAGATTTGCTCAATAAGATGTCTTACTATCTCATGCTTATCAGTGACCTTGGACTTGTGGGTAATATCAGGAGTCAGAGAAAGCAGGCTAAAACATCTATTAACTATAACCTTATACACATTAAAGTGGCACACATTATTATAAGCACATGCACACATACACATTGGTATTACATGTGCTACAGCACTGACTACCTTTTCTGAATGAGTGTCTATATTAGCCACACACATATGCTATTAGCTCATCTAGGATGGCTCACTCCTCTTTACTGCTAACTTACATATCTGTTGAGTCCTTCTAAAATAGCCTCTGGCTACATGGGGCCTACCAACTATCAAGCATAAGCAAGTAAATAAATGAATGAATTAATTAATAAATAAGTAGTTTGTTTTGGGGAAAAGTTCTCCATCATTGCACTATCAATTTTAAAACCAAATTCCTAACAATTTAAAAATAAAACAGAATGTACCAAATTTGCAAAACAAACAAATAAACAAAGAAGGAGATAATCTTCTTCACTAAAAACTATTAATTGTCACCATCAACCCTCATTTTTTTTTCAGTTTGATATGACATTGAGGTGTAATCATAATGCAGACTATATCTGTCTCACTCCAAGTATACATACTCTTTCTAACAGCCTGTGGGTTACATCACACAGTAAATATAAACTTCCCAAAGCTGCTACACCACTAATAGCACTCATCTGCTAAGTAATCTGCTAAATAAATTTATACCTCTCCTCTCACAGTTTCTTTGAGTCATCAAGTACTATCTTATGTAAGATGCTCTGGTGGCACAGAGGGATGACTATGGCCCAGCCAATGCAGGTTTGATTAGCAGCTTGGGTGACAGACAGAGTGCTAAAGGGGGATGAGTGTGACCATCCTAGGATGGTGGGTGATGATGTGGGTGTCTCCCACAATGACCTCTGATGGAGACTGAAGACATCATGTAGTGGAAGGCATAGTCCCAAGAGGTGGTCGGTAGGGCAGACTTGGTGGAGCTGCTGAGGATGTGGGGCAATACGTCAAAACATCACCCCATTGCAAGTCTGCCCCTACTGACATACCCATGGTCACCAAAGTAGGGGTTCAGGCAGGTTATAGTAAAGCTCCAAAGTCTGATAATTGATAGTGTAACTCCCAGGACACACTTAGGATCCAAACAAAAAAAAAACATATACAGATATGTACGAAGAATAGCAACAAGGCAGGCAAACCAATGACTTTCGCTAAACGTAGTAAGCAGTCCAACATATGTTCAATACACCCAAATCACGAATCCTAGTACTCCAAGTCTTCTGGCAAAAAGTCTTTATTACAAATATATGAACAGCAGGTAAGCGCTTTCACCGATGTGGCTTCTTCAGACCTATCAGTTAGTTAATACACTTCTCATTTAAATACATCACTAGGCGGGAAAACTCTCATTCATGATTCTTTCATTTAAAATTTAAAGATACAAGATAATTTAAAAATTTATTCAAATCTAAGAAAGCAAAAATAACAGAATAAAATAAAATAAGTCGACAATAATAAATATATATCCACAGGAACAACTAATGACTATCCACAATAAAATAACTATTCTAAGAACATTTGAAAGTATAAAAAGAATAAATAGCTACTACAATTTCATATTTAGCAATAACATATGCATAAATCTCAAATATGTAAACAGTATATAGTATATAATGTATTTCATTTAAGATAGGATGTGTAAATAATACACTATCTATTCAGTTTCCTAGATCTTAAAAAAGGTTTGACTGAGACCATAGCATTTAAGCCAGGTGGGCTATCAGACCTAAGTCTGATAATCCAGCTGGCTTCCCTGGTCTCAGTAAATGTCCTGATATCTCCCCCTCTTGGTCCCGGTTTGATGTTTTCTATTATCAAAAACTTAAATGTGTGCTTTTCTCCTTTTTCCATTATATGTCTAGCTAATGCGTGTCTTAAGACCAATCCTAATGTTATAGACATGTTCACGTATTCGGTCCCTAAGCTTCCTGTTGGTCTTTCCAACATAGAACGCCTGACATTCTATGCAGGAAGCTAGGTAAACCACATTGGATGACTGGCAGGTACCCATTACTTTAAAACAATATTCTCGTTGACTAACTGGTTGTCTAAAAAAATTATCCACATTAATATAATTGCAGAAATTACACCCATTACACTTCATTGTTCCATAGTCTACCTCCTCCATACTGTGTCCACACTCTGATGGATAACATAATAATCTTCTAAGACTTTTTTTGTTCCTGTATATAAATCTAGGGCCTCTCCCACGATATCTTTTATGGTATCATCTATAGTTAAGACATCCCAGCACCCTCTAATAACATCCTTGATGTTTCCTACATCACTGGTGAAGTATAGAGAGCAAGCCATACCAAAGTCCACCCCTTGGCTTCTCATATTTGTTGATATTCGTGCTGAATCATAACACTCTACTCCATTACATCTGCCAAAATAGGGAGCTGCTCTGTTATTTCTTAACATATGCATCTCAGAAAATCCTCTAGAAATGTCTGAAGCTGAATATCCTCTAGAAAGAAATCTATCTTTTAAATCATTGGTCTCATGTTCAAATCCCATATCTGTCGGATTATATCTGGATATACGCATTGCCTGTCCTTTCACAATGTTTTGGTAGACGTAGCCAGGATGCATACTTGTCCTGTGTAAGAGGGCATTTTTGTGACAATCCTTTCTATGCACGCCTGTGTTAACCATCCCATTAGGAAGCTTCTCTACATATATGTCTAAGAATGGCAACCTGGTACTGGACCATTCATAAGTGATATGTATCAAAACACACAGGGTAATGATAAAAAAGGCTTTATTAGAAGTAGCGCCTCAAATTAAACAACACTTCAAAAGGTTAAACAACATCCAAAAAAGAAAGAAATATATATATACTAAAATGACCCTTCTTCAATTACTCAATTAACATATAAGAACTTTCCAGGGAAGTTTAGTATTAAGATCATCATGTTAAATTGTACAATATACATAACATAATATTATATGCATAACTATCATTCTATCTAATAATAAAGATTTATATTTTTCTGTATGATCTGATCAACATTCTACCTGTCTCATAACAAAGAATTTCAAATGTGATGCATTACCTTCATGACACTTCCATACATGTTCCTCTACAGATTTGTCCATAGTTTTAGTTCTAAAATCTTTAAGGTGTTCTATAATTCTCATTTTCACCATCCTTCCAGTCTTAACCTACTTAAAATAGTTTACAGCAGGAACGCACTATTGCATAAATAACAATACAAGATTCACTTGTAAAGCATCCGTGTATGCAAAATGTTCCCATAGGAAAAATACAAAAATTATCCCTCGCTACATATTTACAAATTCTACATACAAATGAGGATCTGAAGAAGGCATATCACCGAAAGCGCTTGTCCTGGTTCTGAGCTATTAAGTGGATTTTATCTATTAAAGTTTTACATATCGTTTTACTTTGGTGAAACGTTCCTTGTTTTCTCAATAATTTTCTGTTTTTTTCTGGGAGCGTTCTTTGGTAGTGTTCACCTGAATCTTTTTTTGGTTTAAACTCTACAAACACCACGAGGTTTAGTACCAAAGTTATTAACCCCTGTAAAACCACAAGCAGATAAATTAGTATTAGTATCAAATCTGCTATGAACCAATCTGGCTTTCAGACTTGATCTTATTTTATAAGGGATTAAAGGAAAAGCAGGAAAAACTACAGATAAAATTTTATCACATAAAATCTGCCTGTCTTTAGGCTACATCCTGGTCCTAGCAGGAACATAAGTAATAAGTTCATGTGTGGATTTCAGCAGCCAGTGGAGTCAGCAATGAATACTGGACACTGGGGCAGCTGTTCAAATGAAGGTAGGGAACCCAAAAAAAAGTACTGTTGTATGTCTTAATAATGAAATTCTATTGCTCTGGACTTGGTGTGTATCAGCATATTACAGAACCCACACTTATTCAGACAGCTGCTGCTCTGCACAGTACCTGCAAGTATACCGCACCTTTGTCATATGCAGACAGTACATTGCACACAAAATAATTCCACTGTACATGATCACCAGGCAATCATCTGAAACTCACCTCAGTAATCACAATCAATTGAAACAAACAAAACATGCAACCCAATGGAAAAACTGAAACATTTACCTTCAACTCATGAACTTATTGCACAGTGGTGGGGAAGGGAGAAACTCCCCAAACAGCAAACCACAGTCCTACACAAACAGTTTAATTAAGCAGTTACAACTGAGCAAATGATTTCTTAGCAGTTGGTACTCAAGAAAAAGTAGGACATTAACACATACTATGTAATTCCTGCAGACATACTTCACCCTTTACAAATATACACGCACTTGTATGCACAAGACATATTACATTACCCAAAATCTACAGACATACCTACATTTAATCATAAGTTTTATTTTGTTTATTTATTTTTTATTAATTTTATATTTGTTAACAGATTAAGTGTGTTGGTCCAGGGACCATTTTCTGGCATGACCCAGGCCAACTAGCAATAGAAAATCATATATTACAAAGACATTAACAAAAAACAGCAAACAATAAAAACAGCAGAACTGGTAATTACTTTGATGATTATAGTGTACATACACTTGCAATTTGTATATTCAAATTTTACAGTATCTACAGGCATACTTTACCTTAACCATATAGGTGTACTACGATCTACCAATAATCTTGTCTAAGTACAGAAATGTATCAAACATCACTGCATCACTCTGTCACTACAGTAATGTGCAGCCTTATTAACAGGATTCTCAGGATTATAAATACTACTTCTCTCGAGGTTTTGTCACTGTCCTCAGACATACTGACCAAATGTGGCCGCTACCATTACTATCTACATTTCTGTGTACCTAACTGTGCATGTTCATTTACTTATGCTAAGAGATTATAAAGAGTGCTGTAATTAACCTTATAAATAACCATTTAAAGATAATTTACTCGTGCAGTATGTATTAGAGGTATATCTACCTTCTGGCCAGGTTATTGCTGAAAAGGGATCTCCTAGATCATCATTCGTAAGTGAATACTAAGATAATCGCCCTGAAGGGTCATTTTAAGTTTAGTCAATAACTCAAGGTTGGAATTAAATGTTGTACCTTGTATCTATGAGGTGAAGACCTTCACCATTATTCTAAATCCATCCCCTGGGCATTAAAGGGAACCAGTCTTAGTACTGAACTCTCAGATAATCCCTAGCAACTCCATTTGCATTTCTGGCCTCACCGGTCCATCATTTGATGCAGTGATTTGTCACTTGACTAAATGATGAAATCAAAACCACAGCAATTTCATGAAACTTAGCTAAATGCAAAACTCCAAAATGGCAAACAAGACATCATGCCACCCCCATCTTCACCCAACAAAACATATTAACTGCAAGGTCAATATACTATATACTTCAGGGTAATCCAAACTTTAATGATGGAAAAAGGAGATAAATTACAGTTCAGATCTGATTAAGAATGTTATGTTTGCCTGCCTGTTAGTGAAATTAAATTGCTTAAGAGCTTGCAGTTTGAACAAACATCTGACTCTCTAAGAGTGATGACTGCCCAGCTCTCCTTCATCACACATAGGTGGCACCTCCCTCCAACAACTTCAACTAAGCAGCAACATTTCATTTTATGAGGACACACTGGCAAATTGCTGATGAGCTGCTACTCTTTTGGACTTTGTTTTTGAAAGAACCTTACTACTGTTAGTTTCCTGCACCCCATCACTGTCAAACAGGGGATACAGTGTGGTTATACTTACTATTCCAAGCCAGTTAATCATGCCAGGAATGTTTTACTGGTCTGCCAAGGACGGTTTCCCCATATAAGCCAATCTTCATTGGTAGTTTCTTCTATAGTACTAAATGATTGACCTCCCCTCAAAAAAGGGAAGCCTTCACTCAAATTATCCTTTCACATCACTGCTGGCCAATTACTGTTTTGGCCACTACTCATACTCAAAATGTTGGTGACACAGATATTGTATCTCTGCCCAAAAGGTCAGGTTTATCTCATTTTTCTTGACTGTGAACGCTTCATCTAAATACCTCTGAAATGTCTAGATTTTCTCACTATGTTCAGATTTTTGCCTCATACTTTTTTTCTGTTCCTCATAAAATTTGTGATTTTCTGGTAAATCACTGAGGATTGAAGTCACTAAATAATGACATATATATGAGTTTCAGACTTCACATGCTTCAGAAAATGCATACTAGTACAAATCCTGTTATTTTAGCAACTTTCTAGGTTTATAGGAGCAATAATTAAAATCTGTTCCTATTTTCAGCTGTTTGTTCCCCCATTATTTTAGGCTTTGACTGGATTTCTTGTTGAGAAGTACAGTAAACTCTCAGTTAACTGGTACCTATGGGGATTGGTAGATGCCGGATAACTGTAGTTTCTGGTTGCTTGAGAGTTACTAATTAAAAATAGGCCTAACTAATACTGTATCCTATACTATTTGTTTGATTTGACTTGTCCTCAGGTTGAAGAGAGAGGGAATGTATTCCTGTCTTCCTTTTTAAAACTCTAAAACCTCTAAAAATGTAAGGTATGTTTCTACAGTGGGGGGGGGGGGGGGCAGAAAGCGCAGAACATGAAAATTGTATTGTATTTCTTCAATCTTTTTGCCAGTTGCTTGAGTTCCAGTTAACTGAGAGTTTACTGTGACTCTAATATTGATATTTTAAATGAAATTTAGACTCATGGGTTGCAACAGAGACTTGTATTCTTCCTTCTCTGAGTCAAGTGTTCCTTGTAGGCCTTAGGTCCAGAAAACTGTTTTAGAATTTATGAACTTATGGAGTCATGTTTAATGGTGCTTTCTAGATTCTGCTCAACAGCTATTCATTCAACCCTGAACATCCCTTTGAAATGTACTTCACTTTAGGTTAACAAGTTTACTGTTTTGTGTGCTAGTCTGCCAGAAGCTTTACCAAAACCTTAGTGCTCATGGCAACAGCCCCAATCCATTCCATACTGCCATGATATTTTAAATGCTCACTGGGACCACTGCTTCTAGACCTATTTCTTTCAGAATTCTCAGAAAAGTCTCAGTGAGCCCCATTGTTCTGTATAACTACAATTAAACTAGATGATTTCCTTGTAAGAATGAACTGGCATAATATTTATCTTGTGCAGTTTGGCTGCACCTATTGTATCCTAGAGATAGCCAACCTACATAGCCCCTTGAAAAACTTTAGTCATATGTATTCAGTAAGTTAAACTTACAAAACAGTGCTTCAGGAGAATGTAAGAGTAACAGCTCTTGCAGGAAAGCTTAAAACATAGCCAAATTTCCAAAGACAAATGCTTTAGGTTTTCTTGCTACAGAGTACAGACTCCTGAAAGTCAGATTCTCCTTATGATAATGATTCATGTGGTGATTTAATTTATACAATGCCTGAGTGGCTGCAGCAAAAAAGTGTTCTGAAGAAGAATGCTGAACCAGTTTTCTAACTGGGCGTTATTCTCTGCACAGTTAAGATTTCCATTGATGTAAGTGGGCATGTTGTGCAGTGGTAAAGTTTAAAATGAAATTGCTGTATTTTAAATGACATGCAGTCCAAAGAGTGGCATTTCTTCTACTTTAAAAGTCTTCTACTTAAAGTTATGCATCTACTAGCTGTGTATGCTCATAGGTAAGTACAAGGCTAGCTGCCCTTGCTGGCCATTTTAAGCCTAGCCAATTTCCCATGCTGTGCTCAAAATAATCTATCCCATTTGGTTATAGATTGGCCTTACCCATCTCATGGCCAATGATTATATATTTCCTCTAATGAGAATAACTGTGATCATAACATAGATAATTTGAGTGGACCCATGTATGGGATAAATCATTTAGGAGCTGCATCTCTCCATTAAGAATACAGGGGGCAGCCCTAGGAAAAGTTTTCTGTTTACCATCCGTACATCTAAGATGCACTTGAAAATGGATAGGGAAGAAGTTTGTTTTCAATATCCTCTGCAAAATATACCTGTCCCTCAAAACCATTCTATTGATGTTGCAGAGAGGTTTAGGTCCCTAGACCAAGTATTTCTGATGCCATTGTCAGCAATGGATCACATGATACCTTGTATGCCAGACACAGGCCACCTCTTAGCAGTCTGTAGGAAACCGAGTATAGTGACAGAGCTTTGAGTTGGTCTATGTAGGACATGTTGTTTAGGACTTGTATCCTTTTAGTAAGGTATCTCTGTGGGTATTCTAGTAGTTATATGTGTCTGGATACATCCCAAAGGGGGAATTATATTCAAAGACTGGCCTAATGAGAACTAAGTAAAGGCTGTGTATATTTCCTTGTTATATCTTTTGTATCATCACTAGTCATTTCACCTTGTCTGAGTAAAGAAAACTGGTTTATACTTACATGAGAGAAACAACTTGGTACAGAGGTAAAAAGATTACACTAGATTTTTGAAGAATACATTTTGTGAATAGTCTGGTTTATTTATTTTTTTGAAATATCCTTTATTTTCAAAACATAATGACTGTGAGTCAGAAAGGCTTCAAGTAATGGGGAATCCTTAGCTCAGAAGTTTTCTCCATTGAGCTAAGTCTTACTGTCAAAGATTGCTCCACCCCTGAGGTTTTCCCCTTGTGAGAGCCTCAGCATGGAGGGCAGTCTCTCGTGCAAAGCTGCATGCTAATATAGCAGTCTGAGGGATTGGCTAATGTTAATTATCCATGTGTACTCCACTGGAAAAGTCCGCAGCTTCATATTTTATTGTAAGAGGAAATAGTGACCACTTTAAAACTGGAGATCACCAATTCACTCCTGTGGGAGCACTAATGATTCAGGTAGGTTCAGGGAAGATGTGGAGGTGTGCCAGTTTGTCTATGTATGTGGAAGTGTGTGTGTGTGTGTGTGTGTGTGTGTGTGTGTGTGTGTGTGTGTGTGTGTGTGTGTGTGTGTGTGTGTGTGTGTGTGTAAGCTAGCATGGTCACATCTGATAGTGCTAATGCAGTCTGCAAAATAGAGACAAGCTAATGAGCTGATAATGAGGTCTTTCCCATTGCAGACATAAATATCTCTGAATCAAATTTTCTCACCATTGTGCTAATTGACCAACCCATTTTATTCAATTAGCATGACATGTGAACATTTTTCTGAATCCTAGGGAATGTGTTAAACATTCAACTAACATGAATAAACTCATGATAAACAATACAACTACATAACTGTCTTCACTTTGCAGTCTGCCTCCTTGCATATTACCAGTTCTAATTTCATCCTGCCACAATTCAGGTTCAACATGTTACGGTGTGGTTTACAACTTAAAGTTGGTAATTCACATGTTTAAGAGATCTGAGCACAGAAAGACAGAACTACAAGCAAGAACTACAAAAGTTAAGCATAACTTTATTAAAAAATAAACAGCCAATCCAGAATAATAAAAATGATCATTATTCCATTGCATGAGTTAAGCAACAGAAAACAAAAAAATAAGCTGCTGATCCAGAGTGATTCAAAATTAAAACTATATCTATAGCTATTAAAATGCAAAGCCTTCTTATTTGTTACACTGAATGTGAAATACATTGCATAGTCCCTTGGAAAAGCTGAGTACAAAGTACAATATGCTGTTGCTTTAAAGTGACTATTGTAAAATTAAAGACATTATTGCTATATGAGACGGGAGACATATTATACCATATCGATTTTAAATTCAGACTTGCAGACTCTATAGATAACATTCACTGATGCAAAAGATAAGCTGTTACCAAAGAAAACTATTTGGTTTCATGTCTTCAGATTTAAAAATAGTGAACAAGAGAAGTAAGAGACAACAGATACGTATTAAAAGGGATTAAAAGCCCTTGCCAAATAAAAGTGATTTGCAGGATTCTGACCATAAAATGCCATGAAATAAATTGAATTATTCAAAATTTTATTTAAGGAAAAGTTAGAAGGCAAGCATTAGCAGAAGATGACCTTTCATTAAAATATCAGTTTGTATTTTCAAGGTCATTACAAATGCCAGTAGTGCAAGCAAGAAAAACAGAATATAATAAGTTAAACTATCAGTTAAGTTAAATGTAATAAAACTATGTCAAAAGCTGAAAATGGTTTAAAAGAAAATGGACTGAATACAGAGCAATGAATTCCACTGCTAGAAGCAGACAACAAAAATTCATTTTGCAGAGAGTCATACTCTCAAAAAGGTTGGTGCCCTGCCAAACATTTAATTTGCAAGAAAATATTTCATTCTGACAGAGTGCGCAAAAGTTCAAATAGTAACACCAAGTTGCATGAAAAAATATACAATACATCTCAACATAGAAAAATAGATTTTAATAGTATGTCATCTACAATGTTTCAGAAATTAATTAAAAAAAATCATAGTGAAGATGCTAACAAACGATGGACCTAACTCAAGTCTGTACAATTTAAGAGATGGTGGCACAAATCCAAAGGTCTTCATAAGAATTATGAACATAAAAGTCAAAATGCTTTCATATTCTAGCTGCTTCTGTGGTGTAGAGGGATAAAGCCCTCACTACGGCCCAGGCCACCTGTAGATCAGAGTGCACGTGCCGTATGCTGTGTCTTTAAGAAGCATGTCAAAGACATAACATGCATGTATAAAAATGTCAAGCACTTGCCATTCCTAGTGCCAGTTTGAGTGTGCAGCCAGAGAGTAAGCATGTATGATCACAGAAGTTAGTTTGTATATAAGTTACTTAAGTGAAAGTCAGTAAACTTCTATCGTGATGTGTGTGTATAAAATAAAGCTGCTTGAACAGAACCCATGAAGACTCTTCTATTGTGTCCAACATAGGAGAGCGACATGGTGTCAGAACCGGGATCGCACAGAATAAGATATGGAGCCATGAGGTGCAGAGAAGATGGTGAAGGTAAACTAAGAGAGACAAGCATGAAAAAGAACCAGAAAAGAATCAAAGGTAATGAGAATATGCACAAACTATTTGTTTTATGAAAAAGGTAAAACGGAGCATTACAAGGGCACAAACTGCATTATTAAACAAGCGGGAGGCACAAAAGATTTCTTAACTAAGGGAAATGTTTAAAATAATGATATTTGACAAAGTGATTGTCAGAAAAGCAAAACAAGCATGTCTAAGGGCAAAACAGGCATGTTTAGAGTAAAACGAGCACAAGAAAGGTACAATAGGCATGAAAAGAGATTAAACGAGAAAAACAAATATAAGGGCAAAAAAGGGCACATTAAGTGTAAATAAAGCAAGGAGACTGTATGTTTTTAGCAAAGTGCTGTGTTTTGGGCATAACTATGGCTTTGTGTTGTATCAAGGGCACTACTAAAGTCATTTGATGTATCTCAAAGTGTATAAAACTGCTTGCAGTGTGTGCTTATTACTGTGTATATATTCCAAAGAGTTTATTTGTGTGCAAAGTGCAATTATTTCGTGAAGTACAGTCAAAGTATAGCCATTTTGAAGTTTCTTGTGCTGGGTGTGTCTATTTGCAAAGTGCCACAATTACTGAGTGTTTCTTGCACTGTAAAGAGATGCCTAACAAGGTACCACCATTTTGAAAAGATTTCAGTATGCTGAGTACAGTTTACTTGCAAAGTGCAATTACTTCAAAATGTTATTGACTCTGACTTTCTTTTGCCCAGTTCATTCGCATCGTGAAGTCATTTGAAATGTTTCTTAAAATGATGATAAATTACTTTGACAAGGCAATAATTTCAAAAGTGTTATATTGCCCTAGAGACTTATTTTGCAAAGTCCAGTTACATAGAAGCTTGCACCGTGTGGTTGTTTGATATGTTTCTTACACTAAGAGGTGATTTCTTGCAATACAGTAATTTTTAGAGTATCACAGAGCCTGAGAGAAACTTACTTCACAAAGTTCAGTCGTACAGAGGTTAATTGTGCTATTGGGCAAAGTTAAAAATACTGGCATATGTGTATGTGTCCATGCTTACTTGCAAAGCCCTTCACTGGTATGTGTTAATATGGCAGATGGATTTCAAAAGACCTTAACCACTTGTATTTGATAAAAACATTGCAGAGAATATTTGAGCAAGACTACAATATTTTATATAAGCAGCTTATTCAGATAAAGATGCACGCACCAAGGCATTCATTTTGTTAAACCTAGTTGGGTCAGAGGCCATTGAACAGAGAGCGTTTATTTGTATGCACCAGCAGTATATGAGGAGAAGGTGAAAATCATCATATTGTTGTACAGGATGAATCAAGGGAAGAGCCCGAGTGTTTGAAGTGCAAATTCAGAGAGATGTGTAACCCCCAGACAAATATTACATTAGAGTGGCATTTGTTTTACACGAGAGATCAAAAACCAGGGGAAACTTTTGCAGCTTATATAACTGACCTGAGAAACAAAGCAAAAACATGTCAGTTTGGTGACTTAAAAGATGAGTTAATAAACAGCAGGCTCATGCGTGGTATAAATAGTGCCTGTTTTGTTAAAGATCTTGCTTCATGACAATGATTTAACATTGAGTAAAGCTATAGAGATTTGTTAGATCCATGAAGTGACAGAAAAACATACAAGTATGCTTGCAAGTGACAAGAGCATGGTTTCAGCAGGATCCAGAGCAAATGTAGATAGTATGCAACACATGGCACACAGAAGTAGGCCTAAGCATATGGCAGCCACAAACCTTGATGGCTCATCAAGGAAACCACATAGTTTTCCAGCAAGTTCTAAGACCAGTTCAGCTAAGGTAGCATGTTCAGTACAGTACAAGTATGAACCCGCAAATCCAAAGTCCAGCTTTATTGTTAATTGTTGTAATTATGGTGCGAACCATGAGTCTAAAAGAGAAAAATGCTTAGCATTTGGTCAGCAATGTCACAAGTGTAAAAAATGGAACCATTTTCAAAAGTTTTGCAACTCGAGTAAACCTCACGCAGTTGTAAAGAAAGGGGACACAAAAAAGCAAGTTGATCAAGTAGAGACGCAGCAGTCAGCTTTCTATGTGGATGGTGCATTGGTAATTGGTGAAAGAGTTGATACAGTGAATTTATTGGCAAAAAGCAAAGTGTTCTGTACTTTCTGGATCAATTATAAATCCACAGAGCTTAATGTAGACACTGACTCAAAGTGTAATGTTATATCAGCAGACACACTTGCTAAAGTGAGAACTAATGAACAACTCAAGTTGTAGTGCAAAATTTGTTGCTTATGGAGGTGAAGAAATTCAAACCGAAGGCTCAGTGGTGCTTTCACGTTATTTGGCCAAGAACTGTTACACCTTGTTATTCTATGGAGACTGAAGACCAGTACAGTCTTTACTGGGTCTCAAAGACAGCTTGAGAATGAATCTGATTTCTTTTACCAAAGAAGTTCATCACATAATTGCATCTCTGAGTTCCAATTTTTCTGAAGCCATTTTCTTAGAGTATGCTGATGTTTTTGATGACAAGTTGGGCAAACTTTCAGTTGTGTATTCTATGAAGTTAGACCCAGAGGTCACTCCAGTGTTCAGATTGGCAACAAAAGTTCTGATAGCTATGCAGAATAAAGTCATGGCTCGATTGGATAAAACAGTGCAGCAAGGTGTAATCTGTTCAGTTACAGAGTCAACTGAATGGTTGTCGTCTATGGTAGCAGCTCACAAAAAGGGCTCAGATGAAATCAGAATATGTATTGACCCAAAGATTTGAACAAAGCATTGAAGAGACCGCATCATCCAATGTGCACAGTCGAAGAGATCGCAGCCCTAATACTGAATGCCACTTTTTTTCTGTCTTGGATGCAAAAAGTTCATTTTGGCAAGTGATGCTTGATCACAAATCCTCATTACTAACCACTTCTGGTACCCTGTTTGGCAGATACAGATCATAAGGATGCAATTTGGAATAAATTCTGCAAGTGAAGTCTTCCAGCATGCAATGGAGCAATTTTTTTCAGGTTATCCTTGTGCCATAATAGTAGACGATTTATTGGTCAGAGGCAATGGTGAAGCAGAGCATGACAGAAACCTAAAGAAAGTTCTAGACAGAGCACAGAAGTTAATTTAAAGCTCATTCCTCTGAAGTGCAAATTCAGGCTACCAGAAGTTACATATGTAGGTCATTTGTTTACCAGTCCTGGTTTGAGACCAGATCTGACCAAACAAATAGCTGTCCTTGAGATGTCATCACCAGACAATGTTCCAGCTCTACAACATTTCCTAGGCATGGTCAGCTATTTAGGCAAGTTTATACCAGACTTCAGTGAGTAGACAGCACCTTTAAGAGAGCTAACGCACAAAAATGTTGCATGGTCATGGTTGGACCACCACCAGAAGGCATTAGAAAACCTCAAACAGAAAATTGCTACCCAGACCCCACCTACATTATGATACTATGATGCGAACAAACCAGTCACTCTTTCCTGTGATGCTTCAAAATTTGGTCTAGGTGCAGTTATACTTCAAGAGGGCAGACCAGTAGCCTATGCATCTAAAACACTTATGCAAACTGAAATACAATATGCTCAAATTGAGAAAGAACTTTGGGCAATAGTATTTGCATGTTCCAAGTTTCATGATTATATCTATGGTCGAGCTATTCAGATTGAAACTGATCACCAACCTCTAGTTACTATTCTAAAGAAGCCTATGCATTCGGCTCCAGTGAGATTACAAAGAATGATGCTCAAATTACAAAAGAACAATTTCAAAATGGTCTATACAAAAGGCAGACTACTCTATCTAGCTGATACCTTATCCAGATCACACAGAAATACGATAGAACAGCTTGACGCAGAGACTTTTGAGTTTGATGTGATGGTAGTGTGTAATTTTTCTACCACTAGGACTGATGAGTTAAGAGATCACACAAAGACTGATCCCATTTTACAAAAGCTCAATCACTACATTATTGTTGGATGGCCATCAAAGCAATCTAGTGTACCACCTGCAGTGCAAACCTATTTTCCTTACAGAGATGAAATGTTGATGCAAGATGGCATTATGTTCAAAGGTCCTAAAATTATTGTTCCTGCTTCATTACAACAAGATCCAGATTCTGCATTGCGGTCACCCAGGTTTTCCCCATCCACTAACAGAAGAGCAAGAGAATTAGTCTTTTGGCCTTCATTATTGTGAGACCTTGATAAACATTTGCGGAGGCTCTCAATAATAATCTGCTCAAGCAACAGAGACCTCCAAAGCAGAAATGCAAGCAACCTCCACTCCCCAACACAACCCAAATGGCACATAGCCCGCAGACTCAGTGTGCCACTCAACCACAGCCAATACAGCAAAACAACATACCAAACACACTAGTCATAGGTGACTCTATAGTCAGGCACACTGATGTCCCACTCACCAGGCTAAACAAGGAGAAGGTTACTGTCAGCTGCCTGTCGGGTGCCAGGATCCGCCACATAACCCACGCACTCAGGTAGCTCCACAACAAGTACAAATATGACTCTGTCATTGTCCATGTTGGTGTGAACGACCTGAGGCATACCTCCCTGGACTACATGAAAAGAGACATGGAAGAACTCTCTTATCTTGTAGCCCAGGCAGGTATGACCCTAGCCTGAGTAGCATTCTGCCATCACCCAGAATGATACCGCAGTACAAGGACAAAATGATAGACTTTGACAATTGGCTAAGCTTCTGGTGTCATTCTAAAGGGATCCAGTATCTGTCTGTCTGGGATGACATGGTCGACAGACCAAGATGTTTTGCCAGAGATGGCCTGCACCTGTCACACCTGGGATTCCAGATACTGGCTAAGGTTTGTGCCTTTTTTAGGCAAGGTTCAAATGACAAATTCACCACCGTAACAGGAACAGGCAAGCAAAAACTGAGGGTGATGCTACTAAATGCTAGAAGTCTAAATCTCAAAATGCACTCACTTGAGGCACTCCTTAAAATAAAGAACATCGATATATGTGCAGTGACTGAAACCTGGTTCATGGTTCCAGAGAGCACCCCTGCACTACCAGGCTATAACTCATATCTCACTTTTCGACCATGTAACCTGGTCCAGAACACCAAAGGCAGAGGTGTGTCCATAATCATTAAGGATATCCACACCTCCAGGCTAGGTGCTCAGCATAATGCATCCGAGGTCATCCAAGTGCAACTAACTCTGGGCAAAACTGAAATCCAAATTGTAGCTTGCTACAGATCCCCCACCATGCCCCAGGATTCCCACTCCTCTTTTCTTGATGTACTGGAAAATATTAGGGTTCAACCAAATACCCTAATAATGGGCGATTTCAACTACCCCACCATTAACTGGGAAAACTACTTATGTACCATCTCCTTTGCTCAACGCTTTCTGGAATTCATGAACTCCAATACCCTGGATCAACTTATCCGCATCCTCACCAGGGGCAACAATATCCTAGATCGAGTCATTACCAACATGAGTGACCGGTGTTCCACACCTGAAGTCAACACCTCATTGTTCCGATCCGACCATAAGCTAATCACCCTAGATATCCACATCCTACCCCCACCCCCCATTAAGGAAACCACAGTAAAAAATTTCTCCAAAGCCAACTTCATGCTTCTTACGACAGAGGTGGTGAATTTCATGACACCCATGCAGATGGACAATACAGTTACAACTAATGAATCCTACACAATTGCATTTTATAAGCACTTACACAAGTGCATGGATCGTGCTATCCCAAACAGAACCAAGACACTACCCTCCAAAAAAAGGAAGCCAATCTGGTGGTCCCCTGCCATAAACAAACTGTACAACAGAAGGAAGAAACTGTTGCAAAAGAGAGTAAAATACCATGAGTGGAGGAACTCCCTGGTCATCCTCAGTAAGAAGCTGCGATCCCTGATAAAATCCTCCAAAGCTAGTTACGAAAAGAAAATCGCCACTGATTCTAAAGACAACCACAAAGCATTCTATAGCTATGTCAAGAATCTCAATGGCAACACTCAGATCTGCTCTGAGTTACAGCACAATGGCACTAAATATACAGACCCACCTGATACTGCCAACATCCTGGCAGATAGGTTCAGTGCTAACTTTACCCCCTCTCACCCCCTAAAGAGCCCATCTCTATACTGGAAGAATGCAAAGTTCCTGTAATCACGGCTGCACTGGTAAAAACCACACTCTCCAAAGCCAAGAACACAGCATCCATAGGACCACACAACATCCCAGGCTGCGTTCTACATGAACTACAGAACGAACTGGCACCCCACCTAAGTACCATGTTCAATCATAGCCTCACCTCAGGCTTTGTGCCCGCTGAATGGCGCACAGTGACAGTTATCCCACTCCACAAGGGGGGAGCCGCCATGGACCCTGGGAACTACTGCCCCATTAGCCTGACGAGCCTGGTCTGCAAGGCCATGGAACTTTAAAATAAAGACATTGGTAATCTCCAAACTCTGGACCCCACCTAGTTCGGGTTTGTAAAAGGCAGATCATGTCTTCTAAACCTGATAGACTTCTTTGAAGCAGTCACCAAAGCCGTAGACGAGGGTAAGGTGGTTCACACAGCCTATCTAGATCTTGCCAAGGCTTTCGACACCATCCCCTACTCTGGAATTATAGATAAGCTCACTAAGCTAGGTATAAATCCCTATGTCACAAGATGGGTTGCCAACTGGCTCACTGACAGAATCCACACTGAGAAAGTAGCAGACTCTAAATCTGACTTCAGACCAGTGACAAGTGGAGTACCACATGGTTTAGGCCTGGGTCCTCTCCTGTTTAGTATTTACTTCACTGAAGTACAGGCTAACACAGAAGGTCTTTGGCTAATGAAGATCACAGATGACTGCAAATTAGGAGCCATAATCGAAACTCCTAACGATGTGGACATCCTACAAAAGGGCCTCACTGAGACAGATGCCTGGTGTCAAAGCCATGGCCTCGAGCTCAATGCCAAAAAGTGCATTGTCATCCCCTTTGGTAAAAACTCTGTATCCATGAACTACAACATAGGCGGTAGTATATCCAATTAAGTCAACAATGCAGCAACCATACAAAACTTGACTTTTAAAAGTAACATCAATACAAAAATATTCATATAAAAATTTCATCACAACCAAGCACTATCCAACCTTAATTTTACTGTGTTATTATAAAATATAATTCATTTTAAAATTATTAACTATCTAAATATAATTTAAAATAAATTCATTTTATATTTATTTAATGTATTTTGTTATATTTAAATGAATAACATCCAAGACCGAATTTGTTTCCAACTGTGCAACTAACTAAACTGTTGCATTATTAACAAAAATGCAATAAAATGAAATATGTAATTGTTAAATCTTTAAATGTATATGAAAAATGTTACAATAATATACATATACACATACATATAAAAAATATATTTCGCTATCTCTCCAAAGCTTTAATATTGAGTAAACATTTAATAGAACATGCGTCATTAATGCCCGGATAGTTATGGGCATTAGTTTTCAACTGCCATAAAAGTTCACATTCCTGCAACTTCAAATACCATGGGCCCCCTCTAGGGTTTTTATCAACTTTTTCTACTACATTAAACAAAAAACTGTGAGAATCATTGTCCATAACATGCTTAGCTAGAGCATTGGATGAATTTCTTCTAGATATAGCATATAAATGCTCATAAATTCTATTCTTTAGCAACCTTTCGGTTTTACCGAAATAATAAGCAGGACATTCCTTGCATCTAGCAAGGTAAACAACTCCTTGAGTCTCACAGTTATGTTTACCATTAATATAGTATCTAGAGCGCCTTATCATAAAGTTGGACCCTGTTTGTATATATTTACAGTATTTACATCGCCCGCATTTGAACATCCCTTTGTTCATTTTATAAGGTCTAATGGGGTGCTCAAATAAATTTTTCATAGAAGGGGCTCTTTTATAAACCACATTCAACTTTGAACCCAATAGGGAATGTAGTTTCCTGTCTTGCATTAATAATACAACAGTTTGGCTAGTTGCACATTTGGAATCAAATTCGGTCTTGGATGTTATTCATTTAAATATAACAAAATGCACAAAATAAATATAAAATGAATTTATTTTAAATTATATTTAGATAGTTAATAATTTTAAAATGAATTATATTTTATAATAACACAGTAAAATTAAGGTTGGATAGTGCTTGGTTGTGATGAAATTTTTATATGAATATTTTTGTATTGATGTTACTTTTAAAAGTCAAGTTTTGTATGGTTGCTGCATTGTTGACTTAATTGGATAAATTAATTAATTATCCAATTAACTGTGGGTTTGGTTTAAGCATTTAGTACTATAAAAATGTAAAGTGTTTTATTTTACTTTGTCTGAAGAAGTGCAAGCAGTGTCTTGCATGAAAGCGCTAACTAAGTAAAACATTTGGATTCATCTGACTGGCGTTATTTGTTTAGCCTCCGTTTATTTTCCTTTTCTGAGTTTGGGAATTTTAACTTTGTTTATAGGCGGTAGTATACTTAACACCAAAAGTGTGATAAGAGACCTTGGGACACATGTGGACAGTAGTCTCTCCTTTGATAATCACATCAGCACAGTAGTCAGGAAATCCTTTTACGTGGCACACGTCATCACAAAAGATTTCTCATCCAGAAAAAAAGAGGTCATCATTCCCCTCTACTCATCACTCATTAGACCCATTATAGAGTACAATGCCCCTTTTGGTATGTACCTCACAAGACATCTACAACAACTGGAAAGGCTGCAGAAATACCTCATAAAGAGGATTACCGGCCTCAAACAGATGCCCTACGCAGGCCGTCTCAAAAAAACTCCAGCTTTACTCCATCGCATATCGCCTACTCAGAGGTGATTTCTGCCTAACATACAAAGCTATGTCAAACCCAGAGCTGTTGGACATGCTCCACTTAAAGTAATCCCAATCCCTCTGAGCTACACGCTCTAGAGACCTAAACCTTGTCACCACAATAAACAGAACATGCCGGAGGGATAGATTCCATCCCAGAGACTTCCCATACTCGGGAATAAACTATCTATCTATATCAAACAAAGTTCCTCGTTAGCACTCTTCAAGAAGAATCTTGATGATTGGATGGGAAATAGGAAATTCACCCCAGGGATCACTCCTGTGGCTCTGCTCGACAGTGGCACAGGAAAATAATTTTCTTGGGTGGCAAAAGCCAGGGTACCTTTTTGGCTGGGCTTGTATAGGCCCTCGGGCCGATAGCCTAGTACCTACCTATGAACCTATAAAGTACTTTCTTCTTGTTCAATATGAAATAGTAGTAGACCGCATTTGCAAAGAGAACCACTTCAGCTAAGTCCAGTCCCTGAGCTACCTTGGTCAACAGTAGCCACTGATATCTTTGAGTGGAACAATCAATACTACTTGGCATTGGTAGACTCTTATTTGAATTGGTTTGAGATCGACTTTCTACCTAACCTAACATCCACCACTATTACTTAGTTAAAACATCATTTCTCAGTCCATGGTAGTCCACACAAAGTTACCTCTGACAATGGTACTCAATTTACTAGTCAGTAGAGTGCAAAGCAGTTACTTGAAAGGTCAAAGCGTGACAATACCGATGTCTATGAACTTACTTAATCTCAGAAACAAACCCCATGATGACATTCTTGGCTTACCTGCTCAAAGACTTCTTTCCAGCCAAACCAGACCGATGCTACAAAGGTTGTGAGGGTGGCCTAATGGTTAAGGTGTTTGCCTTACAAACACAAGGTGCAGGGTTTGAGTCTCACAATGGATAATTGGCTGGGCTTAAAATGGCTTGTAAGGGCAGTTAGCTTAGTACTAATCTATGAACCTATGATCCTAAGAGCAAGGCGTATAGTGTAGGAATATATTGTGAATACCTGAGTTTGAAGTGGGGCCTATGAAAGAAGCCTGCCTATATCCCAAAACCTCTATGGGCAAATGAACTATGAGCAGCCTATCTGTCCCAGGAGGAGTGATCTCAGCACAGAATCTTGTTGTTTATTGGCCTTTTTGGGCTAATTCCTAGCTATTTCAAGTCACCTGTTTAAAAACCCACTTTAGCGCAGGTTTTGCACTTGTTCCGACTGAGCAAAGCTCCTCTTGGTACTGCAGAGTGGTGCTAGCAGCAGAGAGATGAAAAAGAGTGACTGCTACCTGATTTTAAGTACCTTTTACTGCCTTTACCTTTGCGACTGTCTATTCTTGCCGAAAAGCGAGTAAAAACTGCTCTTTTGTTAGAATTAAGCTTGTTTTCTGCATTTATTTAATACCTGCACTATAAAGTTTGTCTTTTGTTGATTTAATTGTTGAGGCTGCTCACTCAAGTGCGCTAGCCTGTGTAAAGTATTTACTGTGCATTTTTTGTTGCCCGTTTAGAAAAAAACAAAAAAAATCCTTGTTTTCCCGCCTTTCCTGTGTAGTCCCTAATACAGGTATTGCTGTATTCTGGACTTTAGAATAGTTCCTGTGTTGCCCATATCCTTACTTGGATAGAATTAAGCCTCTTTGTTCACCAGTGGGAGCTTTGAGCAGCCTATCTGTCCCTGGAGTAGTGATCTCAGTACAGAATCTTGTTGTTTATTGGCCGTTTGGGGCTAATTCCTAGCTCTTTCAAGTCCCCTGTTTAAAAACCCACTTTGACGTGGTTTTTACGCTTGTTCCGACTCAGCAAAGCTCCTTGTGGTCCTGCAGATTGGTGCTAGCAGCAGAGAGACAAAAAAGAGTGACTGCTACCTGATTTTAAGTACCTTTTACTGCCTTTACCTTTGCAACTGTCTATTCTCGCCGAAAAGCGAGTAAAAACTGCTCTTTTGTTAGAATTAAGCTTGTTTTCTGCATTTATTTAATACCTGCACTTTAAAGTTTGTCTTTTGTTGATTTAATTGTTGAGGCTGCTCACTCAAGTGCGCTAGCCTGTGTAAAGTATTTACTGTGCATTTTCTGTTGCCTGTTTAGAGAAAAAGAAAAAAACAAAAAAATCCTTGTTTTCCCACCTTTCCTGAGCTAGAATAGTCCCTAATACAGGTATTGCTGTATTCTGGACTTTAGAATAGTTCCTGTGTTGCCCATATCGTTACTTGGATAGAAGGAAGCTTCTTTGTTCACCAGTGGGAGTGGGGAGCTTTCAGCAGCCTATCTGTCCCTGAAGGAGTGATCTCAGCACATAATCTTGTTGTTTATTGGCCGTTTTGGGCTAATTCCTAGCTCTTTCAAGTCCCCTGTTTAAAAAGCCGCTTTAGAGCGGCTTTGCATGATTTTGCGCATAGCGCAGCATCGGGCAGCGCCGCCTAAACAGGTTTAAACTATTACCGGCTCCACAGAGTCTGCTCTTCAATTTTTCCCTTGGAACTGATCTGTATCTCACAGGAAGCACTCTATTTTCACTTTATAGCCTTTCACTTGCACTTAAAAGAAATTTTAAAGCACTAAAACCTCTCTTATACTTTTCTAAATACTTAACTGATCCTCCTAGATCAGTCAAAAGTAGTAATCATAAATATCCTGACATGTGCAAAGGTCAGTTTCCTGTGTACTCTCCAGTCCAGCTGGTGAATATGGGAGTCTTAAGGCAATGTTACAACGGCCTTATGTACACAGACAACCCTCTCCTCCTCCCAACAAACTCAAATATATGTGAGAGATGCAACTATATTGCCAAACTGGAGGCTGAGCTTTCTCGACCCATGACTGGCACAGTCAATCAGGAGAAGGTAAAGTACAGTTTTGTACCTACCATAAATGTAGATGTTCGAAGATCCACATTGCTGCAGTCCTTACACTTGGGTAGTCCGCTGTCCTCGGTCGGCCCGAATATCAAAGTATTAGGCTGACGTCGGTCAAGGCGCTTAAGACTGACATCAGGACGTCAGGGTACAAATGCGCATGACCGACGTCATATCCTCAGTCTTTTCTTGCCCCAGATGTCAGAAGACCCTAAACAGAAAGGTCAAAACCAAAAGACAGCAAAAAACAACCAACCACCCTTGCACTAATCAAATGTACAATATATACAATATCCACAATATTTACAACCCAAACCACACAACCGCCTCTTAACAACAGAGGGGAAGGGTAAATTGGACTGCAGCAATGTGGATCTTCGAACATCTACATTTATGGTAGGTACAAAACTGTACTATGTTCTTCATCTCACATTGCTGCAGTCCTTACACTTGGGTAGAATCCCAAAGCAGAGGTAAGGGAGGATGGCAAAATTATAAAGCAGTAGGAGCTGCCAAAATGCCCTGTAAAATAGCAGTGGCAAACCCAGCCCTAGACTTAGAGTAAAGTGGAAGGTGGTAATGCTTAGAGAAAGTATGCACTGAACTCCAAGTAGCTGCCTCCAAAATATCTTTAGTTGCCACCCCTTAAAAAGCTGTAGAAGTGGCAGTAGCTCTAGTGGAATGAGGCCTAATCCCAGCTGGAATCTCCTTACCATGATGGGAATAACAGAAAGCAATACAAAACCCAATCCACTTAGAAATAGTTTGTTTTGACACAGGCTTGCCCTGAGAACCCAAAGCAAAAGAAACAAACAACTGCTGAGACTGCCTGAACCCTTTAGTTCTGCTCAAATAATATCGCAACTGCCTGTGTATATCCAAGGTGTGCAAAATCTTTTCCCCTTTATTTTGGGGGTTTGCATAAAAAGTAGGCAAATGAATAGCTTGGTTTAAAGCCACACTAGAAACCACCTTAGGCATAAAGGAAGGATTAGTGCGTAAAGATACCCTATCCTTATGGAAAATTAAGAAAGGCTCAACTGCCATAAGGGCCTGTAATTCAGAAACCCTTCTCGCAGAGGTAATGGCCAACAAAAAAGCAGTCTTCCATGATAAATATTTCAACTCGGCAGTAGCTGCAGGCTCAAAAGGTTGTAGAGTGAGTTTCTCCAACACAAAATTGAGATCCCAAGCAGGAGTAGGAGCTCTACGCGGGGGTCTTATATTCTTTGCCCCTCTAAGGAATTGCTTAAACAAAGGATGAGAAAACAATGGTGGATCACAGTCATAGTGAGCAGAAATTGCTGCAGCATGAATCTTAATAGAAGAGAAGGACAAACCTTTGTCCAGTAACTCAGCAAGATATTGAAGAGCCACACTTAAATTAGGCTTAGCAACATCAAATTCCTTTGCTGCACTCCAAATTAAAAATCTCTTCCATTTATCTGCGTATACTTTCCTTGTACTGGGCCTTCTGGCCTCCAAAATAACATTCAAAACTTGCTGCGGAAGCTGAGACCCTCCAGGGTTTAAAACAGAATATGCCAGGCTGTTAGGTGAAGAGAGTGAAGTTTGACATTGAGTAAATGACTGTTCTCTTGAGACAGCAGGTGTGGAATCGAAGGCAAAGGCCATGGAGGCTCCCGAACCAGACTTCTCAATAATGGGTACCAGTGCTGTCGAGGCCAATCTGGAGCTATTAGAATCATCTTTGGCTTGTCCTGTCTGACCTTTAGGAGTACCTTTGGGAGGAGAGGCAGAGGTGGAAAGGCATACACATGAAGATTGCTCCAAATGAAAGAAAGAGCATCCACTTTCCAAGCTGTGGGATGAAACCTTTTTGTGCAAAACTTTGGCAGCTGGTAGTTTAGTGGAGAAGCGAACAGATCTATGTCTGGAGTTCCCCATGACACTGTCAATTTCTGAAATACATGAGGATCCAATTTCCACTCGTGGGGATCCATAATTCGTCTGCTCAACACATCTGCTAAGGAGTTCTGTGCTCGGCAGAAACCTTGCCTGAAGATTGAGCTGTAAACTGAGAGCAGTCTCCCACAAAATCATTGCTTGTCTGCATAGAGGATAAGAATGTGTTCCCCTTGCTTGTTGATGTACCACATGACAGTTGTGTTGTCTGTTAGAATCAACACCTGCCCTGGAAGAAGTAAATCCTTGAAAGCTATTAATGCAAATTGGACTGCTAACATCTCCTTCAAGTTGATATGTAGATGTTGTAGTCTGGCAGGCCACGTGTCTTGTATCCACTTTCCATTTAGATGAGCTCCCCAAGCTTTGTCTGAGGCATCTGTCGTTAGAATCTGACTCGCCTCTGGCCGGGTCACAGAGAGTCCCTTGTTTAGGTGACATTCCTGAGCCCACCACAAAAATTCCTTTTAAATGCAAGGTATTATCTGAATGACAGTGTCCATATCTTGGCAGTGCTGTGTCCATACATTTTTGAGATACCATTGTAGCTTCCTCATATGCAGCTTGGCATTGGGAAGCACCAGAATACAAGATGCCATGAACCCCAAGGCTTGAAGGACTGTCCTTGCAGTCAGCCTGGACTGATGAGACAATTGATGGAAGTAAAGGGAAAGATTCTTTTGTTTGTCCGGGGTCAAAAGGCCATCTGGGATGCTGTATTCAGTCTCACACCCAGAAAGCACATGTCTTGAGAGGGTACTAGACTGGACTTTATTTCGTTCACAGAATACCCCAGGCATCTTAGCACTGCTATCACATACTGCAAATGATGAAGAAGCTCGTCCCTTCCTTTGGCCAGAATCAGGCAATCGTCCAAATAAGGATAGATCTGTATTCCTTTTAGCCTGAAGAAAGCTATCACTGGAGCCAGAACCTTTGTGAACACTCTGGGTGCAGTAGATAAGCCAAAGGGCAATGCAGAGAACTGATAATGAGAAGTCCCAGCTCGAAAACGCAGATACTTCCTGCAACTTAGCCTGATAGGAACATGAAGGTAAGCTTCCTTGAGATCCAGAGTCACCATCCAGTGATCTTTGCCCAGCAGAGGTAAAAGCTGTTGTAACGTCAACATTTTGAACTTGGGAATGTCCAGATAAGTGTTGAGGATAGATAAATCCAAAATTGGTCTCCACGTGTTCCCCTTCTTTGGTACTAGGAAGAGGCGAGAATAAAATCCCAGGCCTACTTCTGGCAGAGGGACCGGCTGTATGGCCCCTATTTGCAGCAGCAGAGAAATTTGTTTGTGAGCCTCTATTCTTTGCTGAGGAGGAACGTCTGGCATGCCTTTGAAAGGAGGCAAGGTATGGAAATAAAACCTGTAACCTTGGTGTATAATATCCAATACCCATCTGTCCTGGGTAATTAAACTCCAATTTTCTTTGAAGAGTGCCAACCTTCCTCCCAAAGGTGCTGCCAGACAAGAAGGCTCTGGCAGCTGAAAAGGTAGGTCATTGGGCCTGTTTACGAAAGGACTGGCCCCTGCCCTCACTCGAAGACTGTGCAGGTGAACTCCCTGTTCTAGGTCTGAAAGAGCCCTGAGCTCTACCCCTACCACGTCTAGACCTTCCCCTCGACTGTGAATCATAAGAAGGGTACGTCCACCCCTTAGCAAGCCAATTCCTACTAAACTTCGGAGGCTGAACTTGCAAAAAATCTTTAACAGTCTGCATAGACTTAGCCTTGTCTTCCATTTTCTTTAAAACTGCCTCCACAGGTGAACCAAACAATACATCAGACTGTAAAGGAGCATCTAAAATCCTTGTCTTAACATGGTCAGATAAGTTCTGATCCCTCAGCCAGGCGTGCCTGCGAAGAACTGACCCAGTGGCAGCCACCCTAGACGAGGCCTGTACAGCATCAAATCCACATTGTAAAGAATGCTTACCCACCTGTTTAGAAACATGCACCAAATCTTGTAATTCTTTACACTCAATGCCTTCCGCCAGAGCATCTACCTTAGACTTCAATTGAGAAAGAAGATAGTTTTTATATTTCAACATGTGAAACTGGCAATTCAAAGCCCTCATAGCTAAGGTGGAAGAAGTATAGACTTTCTTTCCCCATCTATCCAAAGCTCTGGCCTCTTTATCTGGAGGAACCGGATTTTTTACCACAGAGGCCTTGACACCCTTAGGTCCCTGACTAACTGTTTCTGGGTCCGCCCTAGGACTCTTATACAGATATTTATGAGCTTCGGGCACCCTGTAATACCTGTCCGGTTTAACAGGAGCAGGAGGCAAAGAATCAGGATTAAGTGAAGCCTCTGCAAACACATCTTCCACAACATCCAGAACAGGTGGTATAGCCAAAGGCCTATGCTGAGGTAAAAGCAAAAATTCCCTAAGCCTTTTCCTGGAATCAGAGAAGTCCTGACCTTCCCATTTAAAATGCTCCCTCATGGAATGAAGAGTCTCTGAAAAAGAAAAATCCTCTGGAGGAGAAGCAGAAGGAGTAGAATCATCCACATCAGAATCAGAATAAGGAGAATACTCCTGCAAGTCTTCAGCCGAAGACTCTGAAACATCCGAAACCTGCTCAAAACTCCCCAACTCTGGTTCCACCCTAGGCCTCTTATCAGGAGGGGGCAAAGAACCTCTAATCAAAGTAATTAAATCTTCTGCCATTTTGAGCATGTGCTTCTTGGGCACAGATCCTGAAGAACTAGGAGTGACACCAACAGAAGCTAAACCTGGCCTGCCTCTGGGAGAAGCCTTGGAAACAGAAGGAGAGGGCCTAACCACCCTAGGAAGGGAGGGGAGTACAGTAACCTGAGAAGCCCCTTCAGCCTGACCTGCCTCCTGAGAGGCCACATCCTGCAATATCAAAGTCTCCCCCTGGGACTCCAGAGAAGCCTCCGGTGGAACCACCGGTTCCACTGACGCCTCTAAAGAACCGGCGTCCAGTACGGATGACTCTTCTTGCCTGGGTTTAGCTGCTTTGTCTTTGCGCTTCTTCGAAGAAGCGGGCGTCGGAGCATCCGACGGCATATTGTAATTGCACCGCTTCCCGAAGACCAACCTGGCACAATCTAACCTTCGCTTGATAGTGCGCTTATTAAACCTAGCACAAAAGCGACACCCAACAACGTCGTGCTCAGGCCCCAAACAAGGAATACACAAAGTATGATAATCTCTATGCGGTATCTGCTTCCCACAAGAAATACAGTTATTCACTTTTTCTGACATCCGGTAAACCACTGAGGCAAGAAAAAACTAAAATATTCCCCAACGGGGTACTTAGCCAACTTTGACTCGGTCTGAAACTCCGAATTCGAAAAATTTCAGAACGCCGAACGGCACTTGCAACGCTGCTTCTGCATCGGACCATGCGGCAAAAAAGACTGAGGATATGACGTCGGTCATGCGCATTTGTACCCTGACGTCCTGATGTCAGTCTTAAGCGCCTTGACCGACGTCAGCCTAATACTTTGATATTCGGGCCGACCGAGGACAGCGGACTACCCAAGTGTAAGGACTGCAGCAATGTGAGATGAAGAACATCCACACACACCACAAATCTAGTCTCACACAGACCTTTAGCAACAACAAACCAAACACATAAACACACAAAAACATACTTGGAGGCTCTAAATAAAAATCTGCCTAAGCAGCAGAGACCTCCAAAGCAGACACCCAAACAACTGCTACCCCTCAACAATACCCACGTATCACATAGTCCACAAAGTCAGTGTGTCACACAGTCACAGCCCTTAAGGCTAAACAACACACCTAATACACTTGTAATAGGTGACTCTATAGTCAGACACACTGACGTCCCACTCACCAGGCTGAACAAGGAGAAGGTCATTGTAAGCATTTTATCGGGTGCCAGGATCCGCCACATAACACATGCACTCAGGTCACTCCAAAGCAAGTACAAATATGACTCCATCATTGTCCATGCTGGTGTGAATAACCTGAGACGTACCTCCCTGGACTACATGAAAAGAGACATAGAGGAGCTCTCTGATCATATAGCCCAGGCTGATATGACCCTGACCTTGAGTAGTATCTTACCCTCACCAAGAATGATGCCACAGTATAAAGACAAAATGATAAGTTTTAACAACTGACTAAAGTATTGGTGTCATTCAAAGGGGATCCAGTGTCTGTCAGCCTGGGATGACATGCTTGACAAGCCACGTTGCTTCTCTAGGGACGGCTTGCACCTGTCACCCCTGGGCTTTCAAATACTGGCTAAGGCTCTTGCCACCCCCATACTGCCTTTTTTAGGCAAGGCTCAAAAGACAAACCCACCTCCATAGACAATACAAAAGAAACTAAGGGTAATGCTGCTCAACGCCAGAAGTCTAAACCTCAAAATGCATGCACTCGAGACTCTCCTCAGTATGGAGAACATTGATGTCTGTGTAGTAACAGAAACCTGGTTCAAGGCTCCCGAAAGCACCCCAGCACTACCAGGTTATACTTCATACCATGCTTTTCGGCCACAAAACTCGGAGCGAACCACGAAAGGAGGGGGAGTATCCATATACATCAAAAATACCCACACCTCCAGGTTAGAGGCACTGCACGAAGCAACGGAAACCATCCATGTGCAACTAACAGTGGGCATAACTGCCTTTCAGTTTATAGCCTGCTACAGACCACCCTCCCAAACACAAGAACCCTACTCGGCCTTCCTGAGAACACTGGAGAACATGAAGGCCTCTCCAAACACCATTATATTGGGTGACTTCAACTACCCAAACATTGACTGGGTAAACTACTCAAGCCCACACACCCTCGCCCAACGGTTCCTAGAATTTGTAAACTCAAATGCTATGGAACAACTGGTCACCACCCCCACAAGAGGGGAAAACATATTGGACCTGGTCATCACAAACATAGGGACTCTATGTTCCACACCAGAGGTATACCCCTCACTGGTAAGGTCAAACCACAAATTAATCTCACTGGACATCCATATTCCGTCCCCACCCCCAGCCAAGGTAACCACGGTGAAGAACTTCTCAAAAGCAAAATTCACACTTCTCAAAACCGAGGTGGTATCCTTCAAAGCCCCTGGGCCAGTGGAAAACACGGCTCAAACCACAGAATCCTTCACAAACGCATTCTATGGACACCTACAGGAATGTATGGATCATGCTATCCCAAATAAAACCAAGACTCACTCCTCCAAAGGCAGGAGACCTGTCTGGTGGACCCCAGCCATAAATAAGCTATACAACAAAAAGAGGAAGCTACTACATGATAGAGCAAAATCCCAAAAAGGGAAGGCATCTCTGATCAGTATTAGCAAGAAGCTACGATCCCTCATAAAATCATCTAAGGCCAGCTTTGAAAGAAAAATTGCACAAGATACTAAGGACAATCACAAGGCCTTCTTCAGTTATGTCAGGAACCTGGGCGGCAACTCCCAGATATGCTCTGAGTTAGTGCAAAATGACAAAAAATACACTGAACCCACAGACATTGCCAACATCCTGGCAGACAGGTTCAGTGCAAATTCCCCCCCCCCATCCCCCCCAAAAGAGCAAATCTCCATCCCAACAGAGTGTAGCCTCCCAAACATTACAGATGAACAGGTGAGAGCTGTCCTCTCCAAAGCAAAAAACACAGCATCAATGGGACCGGACGATGTCCCAGGCTGTGTCTTACACGAGCTACAAGATGAACTTACCCTCACATTAAGTCACTGTTCAGGCTCAGCCTTACCACAGGATATGTACCCAAGGAATGGCGTACAACAACGGTGGTCCCGCTCCACAAGGGAGGTGCCACAACAGACCCGGGAAACTATTGCCCTATAAGCCTGACTAGCCTGCTCTGCAAAGCTATGGAGCATATCATCATGGAATTCATAAATAATGACATCGGAAACCTTCAGACACTGGATCCTACCCAATTCGGCTTTGTTAAAGGCAGATCTTGCCTCTTGAACCTGGTCAACTTCTTTGAAACAGTGACCAGGGCCATAGATGAAGGGAAGGTAGTCCACACAGCCTACCTGGACCTCGCAAAAGCCTTCGACACAATACTCCACTCAGGAATCATAAATAAGCTCACTAGCTTAAATATCAATCCCTATGTCACAAGATGGGTTGCAAACTGGCTCATGGATAGAACCCACATGGTCAGAATTGCAGGTGCCTTGTCAGACTCTAAACCAGTCACAAGTGGCTTCCCACAAGGTTCAGTCCTGGGACCTCTCTTGTTCGGTATTTATTTCTCTGAGGTACAGGCAAACACGGGAGGACTATGGCTGACCAAGTTCGCAGATGACTGCAAACTGGGTGCCATAATAGACTCTCCGGCTGACACAAGCATCCTCCAAAAGGGTCTCACAGAGACAGATAACTGGTGCCAAAGCCATGGCCTGGAGCTAAATGTTAAAAAATGCATAGTCATCCCCTTTGGGAAAAACAAAGTGCCCACAGACTACCACATAGGAGGTAATCCATTAAGTATGGAGGAAGTAATTAGGGATTTGGGGACCCAAGTAGATAGTAATCTCTCCTTTGACAATCACATTGCCAAAGTGGTTAGAAAGACCTTCTATATAGCCCACCTCATCATGAAAGGTTTCACATCTAGATCAAGAGAGGTCTTTGTGCCACTCTATTCATCACTCATCAGGCCCATAATTGAATACAATGCCCCATTTGGGATGTACCTTACCCGACACCTGCAGCAACTGGAAAGACCCAAAAAGTACCTCACGAAGAGGATCAAGGGACTCAAACAGATGCCCTATGCAGTTAGGCTAAATAAACTCTAGCTCTACTCAGTTGCTTACTGCCTACTCAAAGGCGATCTGTGCCTGACATATAAAGCCATGTCCAACCCAGAATTAATTGACATGCTCCACCTCAAGAAATCCAAATCCCTTAGAGCTACATGCTCCAGAGACTTAAACCTCAGCACAGAAATAAATAGGACATGCTGGAGGGACAGATTCATATCCCAGAGACTCCCTTCACTCTGGAACAAAATCCCAGTCCAGGTTAGGCAGAGCCCCTCACTGACCTTCTTCAAGAGAAATCTTGACGAGTGGATGGGAGATCGTAAGTATACCCCCGGGATCTCTTCTGGTTCCCTGCTAGACAGAGGCACAATAAACTAACCGTAAAGGGGCTATATTCTGTGACCTACTATTCAAAGGCACAGTCTACAAATCTAAAAGGGTGGCGAAAGCCAAACACACTCTGGCTAGGCTTATAAATGTCCTAGGGCAGATAGCCTAGTATCAAACTATGAACCTATGAACCTATTAGTTCCAATTTATTGAGGCTTAGAGCTAAGAACACAGAACCATAAAGGCTCAACTATTCAAGAAGTATTTGATCCAGAAGTCCAGTTATGTCAAATCAAGCAGATTTCTTCATCCATTTAGGGAAGGAGAAACAGTGAGAATACAAATGGCAAAAGGTTTAAACTGGATTGGTCAGGTTACAGGTATATGAGATCATACCAGGGTATGGAGTACAGGAGAAATCGCAGACATTTACTTCCTGAACCAGAATCATTATCACAACATTGCTTTAATGACAAAGACGCTAAATCTCAGAGTGAACCAAATATATTTTTCCATTCCAGAGTGTGTTCCTATCTCTGATTCCATTCCTGAAGATGTGTCAGAGAATTCTACGACAGAACACGTTACAGAAACAGCTCCAGTTGTTAAGTCCAATTCCCAGTTTTATGTCACACAATATGGACAAGTATCCAAGCCCATTGTGAAATATGCAGTAACATTGGCTTAACTGTGTGTATATATGTATCTTATTTTATGTAAATGCATGCTAGAGAATTGTGTGTAATATCTGCATGCTAAATAAATTCATAACATTGAATGTTTTATTTTTAAGAGGGAGGATACAGATCAGAGTGCACGTGCTATGTGCTGTGTCTTTAAGAAGCATGTCAAAGATATAACGTGCATGTATGAATGTCAAGCACGTACCATTCCTAGTGCCATTTTGAGAGTGCAGCCAGAGAATAAGCATGTATGACTGCAGTAGTTAGTTTGTATATAAGTTACTTAAGTTAAAGTCAGTAAACTTCTGTTGTGATGTGTTTGTATAAAATAAAGCTGCTTGAACAGAACCCACAAAGACTCTTCTATTGTGTCCAAAGTAGGATAGCAACACCACCTGGGTTCGATTAGTGGCTTAGGTGACTGATAGAGTGGTAGGGTGAGATAGGAGGGACCAGCGTGGTGAGATGGGCAGGTCCACAAGCACTCACAGTGACAATCTCGAGTGGAGACTGATGATGTCACAAGGTGGGAGTACCTAAAGTGGGGTTAAGGGTGGAGATATGTCTGAGCTGCTGCACATGTGGATGAATAACCACACATCTCGATTGCATGCCCACCCCTGGGTTTCACCATTGACTTCCAGAAGTGGAGATGGGATTGGAAAATGGGTAGACCTAAAGTAAAAACAAAAACACCACCTGCACAAAAGCACAGATGTGCCAAGCCCCCTTAGATGCCTTTTTCCCCAACCAGCCTCAGCAATACCAGATTAAGTCCAGGGATGGGAGTTAGCAGCTGCTAGACCTGGCTTGGACAGGTACCAGAAAGAAGGGCTGGAAAATGATGGAAGGTGGAGGTAAAAGAAAAAAGATGAAAGAAAAATGTTGGTATATTCAGTTGCCTCACATAATACATCAGATACAATATATTAACAGGATTAAAATGATAGACGCTGTTACAAAACCTAATGGAAAATATTCACACACACAACTCTTTACAGTAACAGGATTTTTTTAGCTGGAGATGCAAGTATAAGGCAGAACAGCTATAACAAATTTCCCTGTATTGTAGGGCACAGGATATTGTTTACTGAAATACTCTCAGTAAGGTTACTTGGACTGATACTATTATAGAGAATCAAGTGTCTGTAAAAATCAACATAATGAAAGACTACTCAACTTATTAAAAGAATACAAACAGAAAATGTAACTATATGCAGGCCTCTCAACTGTACCTATTTTTGGAGGAACATACCTATTTTCAGGCCTGATTTAACCCTGTACAGGATGTACCTATTTTGGAGGTATGTCCCTATTTTCAGTTTTGATTTAGCCCTTCGCACAATTTTCTGAACCCCCCTCATCGCATTTGATTTCTGAAACTGTCTAGTACACAGACAACCACACTACATGACCAGCATACTAGTGGCAACAGTAGGCTAAAGAAAGAAGGCATACATCATATATCTTTTTCATAAGCAAAACTATATGACTTTGTGTGGTAGAACTTTGCAATACAGTTCATTAAAGTCAACAGATTTTATACTGTTGGTTTGATAATGTGCTTATATGTTTGCCATCATTTTGTCATGCTCTGTTTGGCGTTTTAAGCATTTACTTCTGAGTAGTATCCCACATTCCTACTGGAAGCAGGAAGAGTTCAGTGCTATTTGTTATTTAAATTTTATGCTAATCAGATGTCCACATTTTTGGCTGAATGTACCTATTTTTCAAGAGTCTTTGTATCTATTTGCAATGTCTGCAGGTTTATTTATTTATTTGTGTTTGTTTACTGGGGAAGTCCAACTGGGTAATCCCCACTTTCAGCGGAGGCCTGGGGACAGAAGCTCCATTTGTTTACACTGCATTATACTAAGTTCCAGCTAAACACAGAGTAGTCACATTTGTATTTACATTTATACACAAACAGTAGTCGCATTTATACAGTCTAAGATTTTACAGAGGTGGAACCTACTAAAGAGAAAGCCCACATGCAACTTAGTGGATTGTATAGGCAGCAGTTATGTATAAAAATTGTTTTGTCATTTCAGTGAGAGGTTGAGTGTATTCTGTTTAAACAGAGTATTTGGAGACTATTGTACAGTGAACACAGTCTCATCCTTGAGACGAACATATGCAGGGCCAGGACTGGTAAAGATGTTGTTTAAGCACTAGTTTAAAACTACTGAGTTTGTTGGAGACTTTTATTTGTGTGAGGATACTATTCCAGAGGTTAGCAATGTACAGAGAGTAGAGCGAGTCTCCTGCAGTGTTATTTGCCTTATTTGTAAATAATAAGAATTTGTTACTAGAGCAGAGGTCCCTTGCTGGACAGTAGGTCATTAATAAGTTATGTAGTGCGAGGCATTTTTCTGGATGATGAATGTGTTTGTGTGCTGTAGTTAGTTGTGAATATGTTCAGTAGTTCTATAGTTCAAACTAGTTTAATTGCTTTAAGTTATGACAATAGTGGGTCCTATTAGGGAAACTGGTGGCAAATTTCCATACTTTATTGTAGCAGGAGGCAACTTTCTTTCTTTGAGTATTGTTGAAGTTTGTTAAGATAGCAGCGGCATATAAGAGAGTCGGTAATAAGAAGGTGGTGGCTCGAGGTTTCTTGCTGTATCTGAAAGGAATCCATTGATCCTATGAAGGGAGCCTATTTTCTGGTGAGCAGATTTAATTGTGTGTAGTATACGCTGGTCATATCAGAGACTGTCTTCTATTATAATGGCTAGAAGTTTACTGTGAGTTACAGTTTCAATGACAGTATTATTTGCTGAATTTATGGTAAAAAATTGCTTTTTATTTTAACATATTTTTGAGGTAAAAAACATTACCTTAGTTTTCTTGGGGTAGAGAAAGATTTTTGGGTAATGTCTTGAAGCTTATTTGTAGTTGAGGCCACACATATTAATGTTGAGTGGCTGCATATTGAACTAAACTAGCATGGTCAGTGGAGGTTATTAATAAATATATTAAAAAGGAGAGGACCAAGGATAGAGCCCTGAAGGACACCAGTAGCAACTGTTTAAAAGGATGAGTAGACTTATTCCTATTTAACGGCTTGTTGCCTTCCAAACAGGTAATTAAGAAACCACAACAAGTAGGACTGTGAAATCCCTATTGAGGAGAGGCGAATGAGCAGTTGTTGGTGCGACACATTATTAAATGCCTATGACAAGTCTGAGAACATGAGGGGCACAAGCAGACCATTGTTTCTCTGTTGGTTTATTACATTGGTAAAATGTAGCAGAACTGTAGTGCTGCTGTGCTGGGGTATAAAGCCATGTTGTGTTTCTGAGAGCAGGTTATTTGAGGTTAGGTATTGCATCAGCTGTATATGCATGCATTTCTCTAATATTTCGGAGTGATGGAATAGAATCGTTATTGGTCTGTAGTTATTAAACTCTGTCGATGTTTCGCCTTTGTGCAGTTCTATGATGTAGGATTTTTTTCCACAGTAATGGGACTTATTTTTCTGCTATGGACCTATTAATTAGTATGGACAAAAGGAAGGCTATTACTTCTGCAACCATTTTTCGGTAGTCTGATGGTAATTGGTCTACAGCTACGTGAGAAGTTTTTAGTTTAAGGGTCAACTTCCTTATGAGCAAGGTAGGTACTGGACTAAAACTGAATAGCTGTGAGTGGTTTTGATTGGACAGGGGTAGAGAGAGGTGGGCAGATGTATTAGTGCCTATGAGTGATAATATTGATTGACTAAAGTAGGAATTAAACTGTGTGGGATAGAGTCTGCAATATTATCTGTTTTTGGAGAGGGGTTGGTGGTCTTTTATTTTGTGATAACCAAAAATTGGGGGGGGTTTTATATTTGTCTTGTAAAGAAAGGAACAGTGGCAACTGCATAACCAGATATAAATAAATAAAATGTATTATTAAATATACAAGACATTTTGTGTAAACTACTCTTAACCACTTAAGAAATCCTTTCCCTAAGCCATCCTTTTATATACATAAAAAATATAACTGTCAGGAGATATAGGTGACATACATATTAAAATTCTAAAAATCGTTTAGCTATGTGTATTTTAAAACTTGGCAACACACATTCCCAAAGACGCAGAAACATATGATGCCATCATGCTAACAGGAAATGTACACAAAAAAAGTGTGCACTCAGTGTGAGGTGTGACTTTCCCCTCTGTAGGGCCTATTATAAGGCAGACTTATACCACAGTAAATCACTTACATGAAATCTTTTGGAATAAGGCCTAAAGATGCAATGCACAGTGACATACACACAAGCATGTCTCTGAATTACATATGAAGCATGCACAGCAGGAGTGGTGTGCTATTACAACAGCACAGAAGATGTGGCATAGCAGGACAGTAGGACAGGTCACACAGATGCAGTATGTTGTCCTACAATATAAAAATTAAAACACATGATCCAGCCAACCAAACAAAACACTCCATCCATTGATGGAGTGTTTTGTTTGGTTGGCTGGATCATGTGTTTTAATTTTTACCCTATTTAAAAGTCTTTGTAATGAATTTGAATCTATGTCCTAAAATATAAAGCCAGACACTATGGGAAGGCACTACTATACTACCAGGCATCTTGCCTTTTGAATACAAGTAAGCATACCTCAGTAAAACAGAGTAGTTCTGAATGTGAAACACATGGGACACTAGCATGTATGTGAAAAAATAGTTCATCAACAGCATGTATTTGAAAAAGCATGCATATTATAATAGCACACTTTTAATACAAAAATAAAAATGGCACTCTAGTCTTCCGAAAACTATGCACACGTAAATAGATCATATACAAAAGTAATAGTACCTATATCATAAAACTACTTACAAATAAATACTTCAAAATAAATGACATATTATGGCACTCCTCATAAAATTGTATTCATATTATAAAAGTTAAGGATGGCCTGCCCTGTCCAGAATCATTCAGGAATGGATATCTGCCTATGGCCTTCTCTAATACCATCTGTGTGCAGCCTCATGAGCTAAAGCTACCGACCATATGTGATGGCAGAACATTCATGCTGGGCCACATGCTAAGGGGCATGTGACTGGATACAGGCTCTACCTAAATGGACTAGTGTGGCTGGACTGACTTCTGACACCAAGTACCATGGGTAGAGTAGAGTTGTTTATTATGTTGACAGTCCACAGTAGTCCCTCCATATGTCATGGAATCCCACTGTCATCCTGTACATTGGCATTGTCAGGGCATTAGGTAGGTGCTGGACATCATTGTGCAGTGACCCCATTTACCTGTGAACACAGTATATGCTCAATTTCCTCCATCAAGTCCAAATGCCAAAGCAGAGGCAGGACAGCCCTGCTCACTCCTACACAGACCACATCATGCAGGTGCTGTGGCACATCCTACAGCACAGCCAGGACCACAACAGAGCACACACAGGCAATAAGGCATACCGCAAGCACAGTGGTGCACCATATAGTCTATATATATTGTCAAACTACATAGCCATATTCCACAAAATAGCACAAACAGTTGAAAAACAGGAAAGACGTAACCTCCCAAACAGGCAGCAGTAATGTAACAGATGTAACTCTACGAAAGTGATGAAATCCAAATCCAAAAAGTAACGCTTTTATTTGTAATAAAAACAGCGTTTTCGCCGTAGTAATACCACAGCTTCTTCAGCAACAAACATTTACTTTCAAAATAACCGCCAGTTATATATGGATAATTGGTATGACGTGTGGAAGGTACTTCAAATATTTAAAGAACCACACTAATAAAAATTATATCTTTAGATAGGTTAAAAGTATTGACACAAATACATAGTGAAAAACAATAGCTTGTACATGACAGATAAAAGGTTAAAAAATCACAGTAAATTACTAAATGTTTAATATTTGATAAAAACGTTCTCAATTGAGACAATGTTTGTTAATGTGTTGTAAGTATATAATGATATGTTCTTAGTATAGGAAGTAAGTTATAGTAATCAGAATTTGTTTATTATAAATATATAAGACTACATATATATCCTGTGTAATATAAACTATTTCCTATAAGCTAGTAACACTATGACATTACTAAAAATATTACTGAAACATTTTTTAAAAATATTACTTAAAAATATTTAATACAAATGTGAGAGGGTATATTAGTGGTTCCAGACAAAATAATGGAAATATGAACTGGACATGGCATTAAAAAATAGCTGTCATGTTTTTTTCTTTCTTAAAAAGTTCCTCATTTTCAACATGCAATTAATATTGCAGTTTTCGTTTAGTCCTGGATAACTAAAGGAGTTTAAAGTTATCTGCCATTCCAGTTCACGAATTTCTAATAAGATGTTAACAGGTCCTCCTCTCAAAGTATGTGTTATAATATCAATGGCTGTGAAGTTAAAACTGTGCCCTAGGTGTCTCTCACAGTGTTTTGCTAGAGCATTATCGCATTTTTTATTTCTTATAGCATAAAGATGCTCATAAATTCTGTCGCGAAATCTGCGATCAGTTTTTCCTATATAGTGTGCTTCACAGCAATTACATTTTGCTAAGTAAACAATGGACTTTGAATTACAATTGAGGTTGCCATTAATGTAATACTTATTCTCATCTATATGAAAAGTGCTACAGTTATTAACATAATGACAATATTTACAAAATCCGCATTGTTTACATCCTTTTTTGTTACTGTTATTGTTTAAATTGTTACAACTTTCCAAAATGGATTTCGGGTTTTTTCCTCTCTTAAATATAAAATTAGGTTTAACACCTAATTTTTCTATCAATTCCTCATTGTTTAAAATATGTTGCCAATTCTTCAGTAAAATCAGTTGTATGTCTAAAGAGTCACTATTGAAAGTGGAAATAAAACTGATTTTTAAGGAATTGCCTCTCTCCGAAATATTATTACTGCTACTGTTCTCAAGAGTTATGTGTAGTGAGTCTGAGTCCGAATCCAAAATTATAGTAGGTACTTCCGTAGCAGTAATTTTCCTTTTAAGAAGGGGGTAATAAGTCCCATTCAATCTTTTAGTATCAACTTCATGAAACAAGTCTACGAATAAGTCTATGGGGTAATTTCTACTTGTGAACATGTTTTCAAGTTTTTTACATTCATCATAGAAAATCTGTTCCCTGTTACACATTCTTGCTGCTCTTATGAGTTGTCCTTTAATTACAGCTCTTTTTTGTTTAAAGGGATGCGAACTATTGAAGTGTAACAGGGAATTACAATATGTGGATTTTCTATGTATTCTTGAAACATATTCATTGTTGGGGCAGATTTAACGTACGGTGGCCAAGACCAGAACATTGGTTCTGACACAGCTAATCACGATCAAGACTTTGAACAAATGGAAGTACCAACTGTAAGGCGGAGTAATAGAATACAAGAAAAAACTAACAAAAATGGGCCACCACAGTACGTTAACAACAGACAGCCAAATTATAACACCAATTCCAATGACGGTCGTTTTTTAGGACCACGGAATTTCAAACCCCAACAAAAGAGATGGAACAACACCAGACATTAAATATTTTGACTCCAGAGTACTGTAATAACGTAAATTCAACCTTTACAAGTGGACCGACTACAACAGAAACTATAACAAATAATAACAATCACTCATTGAATAATTTAACCATTTTGACTAACAAGAAGGGTGATTTTAATATTTACAATTTTTCCAGTGTACAGCTGGACCCTTGTCTTATTGAATTACTTGCCTATGGTAACACATTTGTTCCTACAAGAAAATGTAATATTACTAGGACTATTATAGACCTAAAATGTTATGTAAGGAAACTTAATCTGAATTTCCTATTTAGTAACACCAATGCCATACAAGACCATAGACTGAAACTAGCTAGTACTTTTAACCCCCCTTTACATACAGCACTAGCTTCTTTCGAAAAATCATGTGAGATTGACATCAGGAATTTGAGATCAAACACCACGACAAGGAAAAGACAAGTGAATTATAACACAACTATCGAACAAAATTTATGCCTTAATCAACTTTGTTCGTCAGCAACTAGGGTTATAAAACCAGATAAGGGAGGTGGGTTAGTCATTTTTGACAACCACTCCTACACTGAAAAGATGGAACAAATATTAGCTGGTCCAGCATATACTCAGTCATCTATTAATGAATTAAACATATCAAAAACAAGAATAAAAGGGTACTTTAGAGACATGTTCATAGAAGGTAAAATAGACATGGACACATACAACTATATTGACATCAACATGTCTAAAAATCCTGTGATTTTTGGGGTGCCAAAAATCCACAAAGACTTACATAATCCACCTTTCCGTGCACTAATTGATGGACGGCTCTCGATTACTTACCCTTGTGCACAACTAGTAGACAGAATCCTAACTAAATATTTAGGATCACTACCACACATTTGTAAGGACTCCTGGTCCTTTCTCAATAGTATGAATAACATTACGTTTAATAACTCTTACAATTTTTTAACGATCGATGTGATTGATCTTTACACATCGATCCCCCACTTAGAAGCAGTGGAATGGATATCCCTGATACTCGAAGACCTGGGTGCAATAAGAAATGAGATAGACATAGTGTCAGAATTGTTAGATATAATATTAACATCTAACTATTTTATATTTAATGAAAAAGTGTACCTACAGACACAAGGTATAGCTATGGGGTCACCTTGTGGGGCATCGGTCGCCAATTTATTTATGGCGTACTGGGAGAAATTCCATCTTTTCAAGAACATCGAAAGGGAGAAAATAATACTATATACTAGATACCTGGACGACATCTTCATCTTACTTGATGGAGATGCAGAAACAGCTACTAAATTATTACAATATTGTAATGACTCTACTGCATTCTTGAAATTCACTTTTTCGTTTTCTATCATTGAAATAGACTACTTAGATGTAAAACTATCTAAGGATGACTTTAATGGTGAATATGTTTCAAGAATACATAGAAAATCCACATATTGTAATTCCCTGTTACACTTCAATAGTTCGCATCCCTTTAAACAAAAAAGAGCTGTAATTAAAGGACAACTCATAAGAGCAGCAAGAATGTGTAACAGGGAACAGATTTTCTATGATGAATGTAAAAAACTTGAAAACATGTTCACAAGTAGAAATTACCCCATAGACTTATTCGTAGACTTGTTTCATGAAGTTGATACTAAAAGATTGAATGGGACTTATTACCCCCTTCTTAAAAGGAAAATTACTGCTACGGAAGTACCTACTATAATTTTGGATTCGGACTCGGACTCACTACACATAACTCTTGAGAACAGTAGCAGTAATAATATTTCGGAGAGAGGCAATTCCTTAAAAATCAGTTTTATTTCCACTTTCAATAGTGACTCTTTAGACATACAACTGATTTTACTGAAGAATTGGCAACATATTTTAAACAATGAGGAATTGATAGAAAAATTAGGTGTTAAACCTAATTTTATATTTAAGAGAGGAAAAAACCTGAAATCCATTTTGGAAAGTTGTAACAATTTAAACAATAACAGTAACAAAAAAGGATGTAAACAATGCGGATTTTGTAAATATTGTCATTATGTTAATAACTGTAGCACTTTTCAGATAGATGAGAATAAGTATTACATTAATGGCAACCTCAATTGTAATTCAAAGTCCATTGTTTACTTAGCAAAATGTAATTGCTGTGAAGCACACTATATAGGAAAAACTGATCGCAGATTTCGCGACAGAATTTATGAGCATCTTTATGCTATAAGAAATAAAAAATGCGATAATGCTCTAGCAAAACACTGTGAGAGACACCTAGGGCACAGTTTTAACTTCACAGCCATTGATATTATAACACATACTTTGAGAGGAGGACCTGTTAACATCTTATTAGAAATTCGTGAACTGGAATGGCAGATAACTTTAAACTCCTTTAGTTATCCAGGACTAAACGAAAACTGCAATATTAATTGCATGTTGAAAATGAGGAACTTTTTAAGAAAGAAAAAAACATGACAGCTATTTTTTAATGCCATGTCCAGTTCATATTTCCATTATTTTGTCTGGAACCACTAATATACCCTCTCACATTTGTATTAAATATTTTTAAGTAATATTTTTAAAAAAATGTTTCAGTAATATTTTTAGTAATGTCATAGTGTTACTAGCTTATAGGAAATAGTTTATATTACACAGGATATATATGTAGTCTTATATATTTATAATGAACAAATTCTGATTACTATAACTTACTTCCTATACTAAGAACATATCATTATATACTTACAACACATTAACAAACATTGTCTCAATTGAGAGTGTTTTTATCAAATATTAAACATTTAGTAATTTACTGTGATTTTTTAACCTTTTATCTGTCATGTACAAGCTATTGTTTTTCATTATGTATTTGTGTCAATACTTTTAACCAATCTAAAGATATAATTTTTATTAGTGTGGTTCTTTAAATATTTGAAGTACCTTCCACACGTCATACCAATTATCCATATATAACTGGCGGTTATTTTGAAAGTAAATGTTTGTTGCTGAAGAAGCTGTGGTATTACTACGGTGAAAACGCTGTTTTTATTACAAATAAAAGCGTTACTTTTTGGATTTGGATTACATCACTTTCGTAGAGTTACATCTGTTACATTACTGCTGCCTGTTTGGGAGGTTACGTCTTTCCTGTTTTTAAACTACATAGCCAAACAGAACAGTGCAGCAAAACCAGATGTGCTCTGACACCTGTACATATGAATACCACTGGCATATGCATTTGCTGTGTGCACACCAAGACATCATCCAGATGGCCATGTAATGGGGTGTCAGAAAGCAGCCATGCATACACATAAGCACCACTCTAAGACTACGATGACTGCACCAACTGATACCAGGAATGTACTGTGACACACAGGACAGCCTCCATGACTCTGACACACTGTGTGGTGCTCACTATTAAAATGACAGTCACGGACACTGCATACCTACAGTAGACCATTACATGCAATAGTGCATGCATATCTTTATACAATCATAACCTACCATAATTATGTTGTAGGCATCTCCCCAGTTGCCTCTTCAATCGCTTGTTGCATATGTAAGGAAATAGGCAAGCCATATAATCTCCTAAGCCCCTGCTTACACTTAGCAAGAGCACCAGACCTTGTCAGAGAATGGGCTTAAAAAGGTTCTTGTGGTCGTTAGCCTAGTACACACCTATGAGCCTATGAAGTATAATAGAACACATGATACAGACCATAAAAGGTAGTACACATTTACAACACTAACCCGGCGGCACCATGGAGCTCCTGGGTCTTTTGTAAGTCATTCCACTTTTATTTGTACTGCTCCACACTTCAAACAATACAGAATACAATCATCCTGATTCAGTCTTTATCCGATGTGTGACTGGAGGTCAAAGCACTTGTCCTTCAGGTAGGTGATTATTGCTGAAAAGTATGTCATGATCCATGAAAACATGGCCTACAAAAAGGCATATTTCTTGGTCTAGTCACACAGCTGCCCTAGATGATTGCCATGCCATTTTGAAATGTATGACATGGTGGGTGCACATCCACCTATGTAAAATCCCTGGGTGACCTACACTCAGTGAGGACAAGTGATCAGGGTGTACACCCATTCAGAAGGGGTGACATGTTTGAAGTGCCTCTGAGTATCACACCGCAGTACACTATGTGAACTTCTGGTGACACTGCAGAGATTCATAAAGGCTTTGGTGAGAGAAGGCTTATTGCAAATGTATGTCCATTAAACTGTATTTAAATGGCATCTGCATGCTGTTACACATTTGAGCTAGACCATATACACAGTCTTCCACAGAAAAGGTAGTGTTGTAGATGTTGGTTATCTATCAAGTAGGTATTTGGGTGGGACTTTTATTTGCTTTGTTACCATATACCTGTGCCTACACTTTCACATGCTATGCTGTTATGCAGTACAGTTCATTGGTCTGTTCTTCTTTCTGTGTTCTAGTGGCCGTATAAAAGCAAATAATATTTTTTTTACCAAGAAAACAAAAGTCCTTCTGAATGCCTTCCAGAGGGATGATCCATTCCTGATGGGGCATAGTTTATCCTACGAGGAGAGATAGAAGCCCTGAGCTCAGATTACAGCACATATAAATACTGTGGTAGAGACCTGATGAATAGTGAATGAATGCTGCCATAGGGTACAGTAGACTCCCTCTTATCCAGTCTCACTGGGACTGGACCTTAGGCTGGATAAACAAAGGGATGGTTAATCAGAAAAAGCATACAAAATAGCATTTATATGATATAAATCAGCTAGAATAACATGATTTGTGCTAGTATGCATTATTCTAAAGAATATGAATTCTAAAACTCAAACATATGTCATTATTTAGCCTAGAGGAGGCAGAAATGCTGTTCTTCTCTGTTGTCTTTTGCTAGGGCTATGGCAGAAATTTGATGGTTGGTTAAAGAGGAGGCTGGTTAAAGAGAGGCCAGATAAGAGGGAGTCTACTGTAACTGAATTGTGATTGTGGGCCAAGAGCAGAGCAGTTCTGCTGTGGTCATCCAGTACCATGGCCATGCTGTCACCCTAAACTTGTTGCTGAGAGATGAAGAACATTTGTCACTATGCCCGAGGTATTTATAAGTGGTATCCTAGGAAGGTGGAGGGTGGTGCCTTTGCATTGGAGTGAATGGCACAACAGTGATATACATCCATAGTGTAACCATACAGTTCTGCTTAACATTCTCTTCAGTAACACTTACTTCCGCACACAGGATTAGCCAGAGAGGGAATACTAAAGAATGACAACTGCCATCCCACCCCTATCAGACATTCCACTAGAGCAGATATGAATGTCAGGTACCGTTTCTTCCATACAGGTTAAGGGTGTGGATATTATTCTTCTGCACATATTGTCACCTCTTGATTTCTGCAGTTTGTAGTGCTACTTAAAGAGGTTTTGCTAATTTTATTTCATTTTTCTTGCTGAAATTGAAGGGTTGTGTTTGTACAGTCACTTGTCTGAATTCATTAACTGCTGTGCTGCTTCCATGTGCTAAATCTACTTGTTTCCCTCCATTTAACTATTCTTGCCATTTTTCATAGTATTTATACCAGTTTTGAGCATTTATTTTGTTTTCTTTGCTGATAAATTGTTGTACTGTGCAGTTGCTTGACTGAATTCATTAATTACTGCATTGTTCCCCTGTGCTTAATAGATTTTGTCCCTAGAGTTTTAGTATTTATAACTTACTGTAGCTATGATTAAGTCTGTGGGAAGTCTGAGAGACAATAGTAATTATTCTGTGAGAGAAGTTAAGCTGCTGCTATTTCTAGAAAGCTGGCATCATAGGCTGGAGCCAAAAGCTGTTTTTTTTCACTGGTTTGTATAAACTCTTAGCTCAGTTATAATGCACTAACTGGGGCTTGTTTTGGTGTTTTTGATACAAGACTCAGACTGCCAATAACAGTGGACACACTGCACAGATAAAAGGAGTGTTTTGGTTAAATTTTAAAGCCAAAAATCATAAAAGCACTTTTATTCTTCTGCACATATTGTAACCTGTTGATTCTATACTTTAGTGATACTTACACATTTTGCTCATTTTATTAAATTTTACTTATTAAAACCAAAGTATTGTGTTTGTACATTTGATTGACTGAATATATTAACTGTTGTGTTGCTTCCCTGTACTAAATCTAATTGTTTCCCTCAATCTTAACTGTTTCTGTTGTTTTAGAAGCATTCAAACAAGTTTTGCACACATTTTCTTTTCTTATCTGGTAACAAGTATTGTATTGTACAGTTGCCTGACTGAATTCATTAATTACTGTATTGTTTCCATGTGCTTAATCTCCTGTTTTCCCTCCATTTTTACTACTTATAACTTAGTCACTGATACAGCAAAGGTATGGTCGAGTGTAGTGGCAGTCTGTGAGAGAGTGGTAATTATTCTGTGAGAAAAGATAAGCTGCTATTTCCAGAAAGCTAGTATTACTGATGGGAACCAAAAGCTGCTTAAAACCATTTTTTTTTCATTGGTTTGACTATACTCTTAGTTTATCTATATTGGGCTGAAGTGTACAGTGCAAATAAGTCTGGTAATGCTATCCAGAAAAGTTATTTATCCCCAAATTTCTACACTCAGACTAAATGAAAGGTCATCCAGAATGTCTTCCCTCAGGTTGCCAGCCTCATTCTTAGTATATTCAGGCTACCTGTGCTCATGGACAATGAACATCTACTTACCTCATCACAAACTTCCTGTGAGAGATGTAAATATTTAACGAAGATGGAGGCATCACTCTCACAAAAATGACAGTCTGCAAGTAGCACTTATCCCTGTAGTATTCCACACAAACAGTTGGAAAATGATTGTATGCTGAGGCAGTAAAAGGTCATTGTATAAGTCTCTAAGGTCAAGCAACACCAAGTCTCAGAAGAAATTAAAAAGCACAACACATATTGTGGTATCTACAACCAAGAGTCACAGGAAAAAACTCTCCCCAAACCAAGTATGCTTAACCATCCACTAACAATAATGTACTTTTAATTGGCGACACCATAATAAGATAGACAGACTCTACCCTCACAAAACTGGACACAAACAAAGTGACAGTGAGTTGTCGTTCACTGCCAATATATCTGACATTTCAACTGCCTTTAAGACAAAAAAGTATGATGGCCTGGTGCACAAAGCCCTAAGGGAAATGCAGGAAGACATCACAGAGATCTCCATGCATGTTACAAATGCAGGAATGACTCTGGTGCTGAGTGGAATCCTACCCCCACCAAGAATGATGTTGAAGTACGAGGAAAAGATGATTGATTTAAACAATTGTCTTACTAGCTGGTGTCATTCAAGAGGGATCCAGTAACTGAAAGCATGAGCTGCACTGTTGCACAGCCCTACTTTTTGCCAAGGACAGTTTGCACCTTTCATTCCAGGGCTTATGCATAATGGTTAAGACCTTCACTGTGTCCACAGTGCTCTTTTTAGTTAAGAGTCAAGCTAATGGATCTTCACCTAAAAAAAATCATAACACACAAAGCACTAGAAAATATCACTGCTAGGAGTCTAAATAACAATTTGCCTGACCATGATGTTCTCCTGCATTTTGAGCAAATTCATATATGTATCATTACTGAAACCTGGTTAAAAAGTGCAGATAAAAAAAATCTCAGCTGCTTTTACAGTATTTGTGTTTCCTACTCTATTACTTCATGTTGCTTTTTCAGCTACTTGTTCTCTAAAATGTTCAGTTGCATCTTTTCTGCTGCATTTATTGCTGCTTGTTTATAGCCTGTTTAAATTGTAAGTGTTATTCTAAGCCTCTTAGTTTTGGTTTAAGCAACTGGGCTTTAGGCCTACCCCTTAGCTCTCCCTGGCCTCTCTCCCCCAAATTCTGACAAATATGGATGGATAATTTCCTAACTGCCTCATGTACACTGACAACCATCTACTGCTACCACCTAGGAACACAATTTACGAGAGATGCAATTACATTAAGAACCTAGAATCTATGCTCTCTCCCTCATAAGCCAGTATATCTGGCACTAAGAAGGCTATCAACACAATTACTACATCTCAAACACCACCCACAACTGCACAACACACACCCACATATGTGGAGGTTCTCAACAAAAACATACCCAAACAAAGGAGACCTCAGAGGCAAAAACACACCCAACTCCACAACCCTCCACACCACATATCATAGTCCACACACCAGTGTCTCACAATCACAAAGGCCTAATCATTAACCCAACATATTAGTCATCGGAGACTCCATTGTGAGACACACAGATGTGCCTCTCACTAGGCTAAATAAGGAGAAAGTCACGGTTAGTTGTCTGTCAGGGGTCAGAATCCGCCATATCACACATGCACTCAAGTCTCTCAACAACAGGTACTGCTATGACTCTGTCATAGTCCATGTTGGAGTGAACGACTTGGGACATACCTCCATGGACTATATGAAGAGAGATATGATTGAGCTCTCTGAATATGTGTCTCAGGCAGGTATGTCCCAAGCCTTAAGCAGCATTCTACTGTCACCCAAAATGATGCCTCAATACAAACAGACATGACTGACTAACAATTGGCTTAGTTTCTGGTGTCATTCCAGGGGGGCCCAGTACCTAACAGCCTGGGAAGATATGATCGACAGCAGGATGCTTTGCTAGAGATGGCCTGCATCTGTCTCACTTGGGCTTCAGGCTTCTGGCAAAGGCCCTTGCCTCCCCCATAGTGCCTTTTTTAGGAAAAGTCCTGAGAGCGATAAAACCAAAATAAAAATGTCAACAAAAGCAAATTAAAGGTCATGCTGCTAAACACTAGTAGTCTAACCATGAAACTGCATTCATTGCAAGCATTCTTAACCCTGGAAGATGCTGACATTTGTGCAGTCACAGAAATCTAGTTCACCCCAGCCTTACCTGGGTACTCATCCTCTCATACATTCAGACCCTAAACTGTGGTCAGCAATGCCAAAGGAGGTGGAGTTTAAATATATATTAAAGACACACACACCTCCAGGCTGGTCAAACAGTATGATGCACAGGAGACACTCCAGGTGCAGTTAACCGTTGGCAAGAACCCTATTCAAATCATAGCTAGCTACAGGCCCCCAAATGTGACGCCCAAGATGCCCACTCCACCTATCTGGACCTCTTCGAATCTTTCAAGATTCAACCCTTTACCCTGATCCTGGGTGACTTTAACTACCCAACCATAGAGTGGAAAAACTACTCATGCCAGAACACAAAAGCCCAAAGATTCGCCTTGGAACAACTAGTCGATACCCCCACAAGAGGTGATAATATCTTGGACTTGGTATTACACAGTATGAGTAACCACTGCAACAGCCCTACAGTATCATCCTCCCTGGTAAGATCCAACCATAAAGTGGTCATTTTTGAAGTCAGCATCTCCCCTGACCCCTCTCTAGCTAGAGTCAAACAAAGAAACTTCTCCAAAACTGATTACAACCTCCTGAGGGATGGTATAAACAGCTTCACAGCCCCCTCCCCCTCTGTTGGAACTGGCACTAATGTCCAGATCTACACCAAAGTACTATACAAGTACTTCTATAAATGCATGGAATCAGGAATACCTGACAGGACAAAATCATCCTCCGCAAGGAAGAGTAAACCTGTCTGGTGGACATCTGCAATAAATAAACTATATAACAAAAGGAAAAAAATTGCCGTCTAGAACCAAGAATAAGCAGGTGCCCAATTGGACGAAATCTATCTTTGACCTGAACAAGCAAAGAACAGCACTAGTGAAATCCTCTAAAGCCAGCTTCAATTCCAAATTGGCCACATCTACTACAATCATAAGGCATTCTTCACATATGTCCACAATCTCAAAGGAATCACCCAGATCTGTTCAGAACTGGTGGTCAAGGACACCGTCTACACAAATACTGAAGATATAGCTAGCCTACTGGCTGGCAGATTCAGCAAAAACTTCACCCCCTATCCCCCCCATCAGTAAATCAGGACATCCCCAGTACTTGCCTCCCTCCCCTTATCTCTGGGGAACAGGTCATCACTGCACTCTCAAAGGCAAAAAAATGTAGCTTCCATGGCATCTGATAACATCCCAGGCTGCATTCTACATGAACTCAAGCATGAACCTGCAGCACCATTAGGCACCCTATTCAACCAAAGCCTGTGTACCAGCTTTGTCCCAGCAGAGTGGAGGACAGCCACTGTCATCCCTTTGCATAAAAGTGGAGCATCCACCGATCTGGGAAATTATAGAACCATCAGCCTACCTAGCCTGATTTGCAAGGCCATGAAACGGATTATCATGGACCTCATTAACAGAGACATTGGCAACCTCCAAACACTTGACCCCACACAGTCTGGCTTTGTCAAGGGGAGGTTATGTCTGTTAAATCTGGTCGACTTCTTGGAGACGGTCACCAAATCCATTGATGAGGGGAAGACAGTGCACACCACCTACCTTGACCTGGCCAAAGCCTTCAACACTATTCCCCACTCGGGCATAACAGATAAACGTTTTCAACTAGGCATCAATCCATATGTTATCAGATGGGTAGCAAACTGGCTCACTGATAGAACCCAGCAAATCAAAATAGGAGAAGCCACCTCAAGCAGTAAACCTGTAACGAGTGGTGCACCCCAGGGATCAGTCTTGGGGCCTCTGTTATTTGGGATATACTTCTCTGAATTGCAGGCCAAAACCAGTGAGGTATGGCTGACCGAGTTTGCAGATGACTGCATGCTGGGCACAGTCTTCAACTCCCCAAGTGATGTGGATGTCCTCCAAGAGGATCTCACCGAAACAAATGACTGGTGCCAGAAGCATGGCCTCAAACTGAATGCCAAAAAATGCATCATCATCCCTTTGGGGAGAGTGACATCCTAACATATTATCACATAAATAACAATGTCCTAAGCATGCAATCAGTCATGAGGGATTTTATGCACTCTTGTTGATAGCAAACTGACTTTTGACCACCATGTTGCATCCATTGTACTGAACGCTTTCCACATGGCCCACCTCATAAATAAGGGTATCTCATCCAGGGACAAGGAGGTCATAACATCCCTGTATTCTTCCCTTATAAGGCTAATTATTGAGTACAATGCCCCCTTCGGCATGTACCTCACAAAGCACATGCAGCAGTTGGAGAGACCACAGAGATTCCTCACCAGAAGAATCCTGGGCTTCAAGCATTTACCCTACACAGATAGGCTAAAAGCCCTGTCCCTGTACTCAGTTTCATACAGACTCCTCAGAGGTGATGTCTGTCTGTCATACAAAGCAATCTCAGACTGCTTGATGGGACTTCTGCATATCCGCAAGTCAAGCTCCACTCGAGTAACCCACATGCACGACCTCAACCTGGTCTGTGACATCAACAGAACTTGTTGGCGGGACAGATTTATGTCCCAGAGACTCCCCCATCTGTGGACTAGACTCCCTCTCCACATCAAGCAGAGTACCTCATTATCTTTTTTCAAGTGCAACCTGGATAACTGGATGGGAAACAGAAAATAAACCCATGGAATTTCACCTGTGTCCCTGCTGGACAGTGGCTTTGGGTGCTGACTTGTCTAAACATGGGCTAAACTCTTGGCTAGGCTTATAAGGGCCTCAGGGCCAATAGCCTAGCAACTTCCTATGATCCTATGAGAAAGCATCTCCTTTTACCAGTGTTTTGCTCCTTCCACACCCTTAGACCTAACTGAAACTGTGCTGGAGTATCCATATTTTTTAAAAGCAACATTACATAAAGACGGATTCCAAGACACCTACAAACTTAACTTATTGAAATTCAACTCACTCTAAATAAAACCAACTGTCAGATTATAACATGTTACAGGATCCCATTGATGATCCCTGAAAATCATGTCCATTTCTTAAATAAATTGAATGAACACCATGAGAGTTATACTTCAACTGTAGGATATGCACAAAAATTCCTTGGTTTCATAAACAAGAATTCCTTGGATCAAATAGTCAAGGAGACCACTAGATGACAAAATGTTCTTAGCCTGGTCTTTACAAATATGGCAGCTATATACACTATCCCAGTGGTACACCCTTTCCCAGTCAAGTCTGACCACACATATGTAACCATCTCTTTCTAAACCCCTAAACCAACAGATGCAGATATCACAATTCAGATACTTCAGATATACAAATTTCTTACAATTCTAAGATGAAATGTGTAAGTTCAGTATAACAGTACCCCATAAAATTTTGACTCTGCTAGTAAGCATACAAAAAATTGTACTCACCTAAAAAACTGCATAAATTTGTCAATCCCTACCAGAAAATTAAACAAAAAGGACAGGGAAAACATAAAATACCTTAGTAGTTCGCATGCATAAATAAACAATACAATCACAGGAAAAAAACTTATAATACATAACAAAACTAAAGGTCAACATCAAAAGTTTATCCAAGGTATTGAAAAATACCATCAGGAAAACTACAGTTTCCATGAATTTAGGATGGCATCAGAACCTAAGGATAATCACAGATACTCCTTTACTTCCTCCAGAAACTCACAATATAACACAAACATTACTCTTAACTTACCCAAAATGGTACTACCTACTCTGATCCAGAGGATATCATAAATATCCAGTCTAATTAATCTGGCAATTTTTTGAGAAGCTATGGATACTGGTCACACTGTCTATACAGCAAAACTTCACCACACCAAGGTATTTTATATTGTAGTATATGCCCACATTATCAACAAGCTAAATGCACTCAAAATTGACTACTATGTAGTTAGATGGACATCTACTTGGCTGATGGATAGAACACACTGTGAAGGGGGCAGGCATGTCCTCAAACAGCATGAAAGCAACCAGTGAGGTGGTACATGGTTCTGTTCTAGGACCTCTGCTACTTAGCATATACTTCTCTGATCTCCAAATCAAAAATATTTGCAGCTGATTGTAAACTGGGTCTTACACTTAAATCCCCTTCTGATACACCAAAGCTATTAAGTGAACTTACACATGCTAATAGCTGGTATGCTGAAAATAGGCTAAAACTAAATGCTGAAAAATGCAACATTTGTTGCATTTTGGAAAACAAACCCACCACCTAGTGTACAGTGCAGAAAACACCCCACTCCAAAATAAAGTTATGAGAGACCTAGGAACATGGGTAGATAAGTGCCTCTCCTCTGATTATCATGTTGCACCAATGGTCATAAAATCCTTCTGTCTTGCACAGCAGATCACAAAGGGTATTTCCTTTAAATCCAAAGAAGTTCTTATGTGTCTATATTCTGCACTAAACGAGCTCGCCATAAAATACAATGTCCCCTTTAGGATTATTTTACTAAACATATTAAACAGTTAGAGATATGTTCCTGACAAAAAAGATCATGGGTCTAAAGGACTTGAGCTATAAAGAGAAGCTGGAGACATTGTCCCTGTACTCAGTATCCTAAAGACTCCTTAAAGAAATCCAAAACCACTTATTTATTCACAAATCAAACAGTCCAATGAACACTACAACCAGAGATCTGAACCTTCTTCATGGTGGAGGGACAGATTTGCCACATCCCTGGAATGCCATGCAGAACCACTGCAGCATAGCTTGTGGGTGCAGACCCACCCTGCAGGTGGGCTGCATGCAATGGAATGAATCATAGAGCATGCATCTAATGTATAATCATGCAGGAGACACAATGACAGCGGGGTTGTAGACTGCCATCCTACTGCAGCAGAGGTTTGTCACAAATGGGCTGGAAAGACTGTGTGACAAAATGCATGGCTGTGGTCATCACATGTTGTTCTATGTGTCCTCAGACAGTCAGCTTCACAATCAGCTCCATGATCTAATGTGCCTATGTTGATCCAGTAAGACACTGCAATTTTCTCACCCTTTACATGGATGACCATGCCTGCTGGAGATAAACCCTCAATGCAGCTGGCAAGACATGCTGTAGTGAAAACATCTGACCCTGGTATCTTGGTAAAGGTAGGGGAACATGCATCATTGGTACAGAGGGATACTACATCTGCTCATGGGCAGGGTAGAGGTTAGGTAAAATATGAAATGCACTCAAATTCTCAAGTAGGTCAGAGTAGGGGCACAAAAGGTTGCTACATTATGTGGGAGACTTTGAAGTCCTGGTTATTGTATTCTTATGGTGCCTGTTGCAACCTAATCCATGTCAGTAGCTTGGGAAAAGAAGACAGTAAGTGTGAACCCTAGTTACATGTAGAATAATTGCATGCATGACTGTTCAGCTGTAAAGAATGCTTTACTAGTGGTACCTATACATACACAAACTTATAATTGCATTATAGATGTGAAGATATGTGAAGGCTGCCAGCCTAGCTAGATAGAATTTTGTAAATAATTCTGTTATTTGTAAATATTAATGTAAGCCACAGGCTTCTTCTCTTGAATGTGAAAAGACTGTATTGGGTGTTGAACTGAAAAAAGTGTAACAAACAGTGCACTGTGTTGTAAGAAAGCTGATAAGTCAAGCATTGTGAAATTCTTTGATCTAAAACTCAGAGCCGAGATGTCTAGAGAGAGGCATTCTGCCTATTGTTTTGAGACCAGAGTTAATGGCTAGAATTTGCAAGTATATTTTTGTTTATTGCTATGCTTCCTGACCAGCTGCAAGAGCAAAAGGGCTATTAACCTCTGAGTTTCTGTTAGCCTGCAAACCAGAAAGAAATGATGCAATCTGAAATGAATCAGTGGTACTGTGTTATCAATTTAAGGACAGAAAGAATGAGGGCATTTAGCATTTGTCTTGAGAACATCGAACTCACCAGCACTCTGCCTGTGTTCTATATGTAAGTTTATTTTAGAACTGTGTTTTCTCTTAGACATAGCTAGGAACTAGGAAGATTAGATTAGTTGTTTTCTGTATTGATGCCAAACATTTTCTACTGTATTATTTAAAGTATTCCTCTGTGATCTCTGAACTCTTGACTAGCAATGTGTAGTAAGAAGTATTGTCTTGTGTTTTTATTATTTATTATTACATATTTTCAAAACTTTCAACAGTGGCTGTTTTGTGTAGAGATAATTTAAGCTCTAAGAGTACATTGTATGTATTTAGTGGTACTGGCCAAGCCACTTCAATAAACCTTGATTGTTCAGTTGCACTTACCGGTTAGATAATAATATTGCACAGTAATAATTGGACACCTTTGTTAAGGGCATTTTTAGTAGCTGATAAATATTAGTGGGTGGTGGCAAGTGGTGCTACTGTATAGTCTTTGTAAAAGGTGCACAGCTGGAGAACCTGTGCCAGCCTTCCCCAGGAGTGTCTGTGTGGTTGTATATAACTCTTATCTCAAAGTGTGTGTGTGTCAGCTACTTGGGCAGGGACACAAAGGACTGGTTGGACAGAGAGGGTGCTGGAGGTGTTAGCTTGCCCACTAGGTTGAGATCTGGACCCTATAGCTGTGCCAGTGGGGAGTCTTATTGGGGACCTGGAGAGAAAGGGAGAAACCAGCCCCAGACTGCCTGTGATCTATGTGTGCTTTTAAGGGAAATTGTACTCTACTGTGTGTGTATTTATTATCCTTTCCCTATTTGGATGCCCCTCACTGGTGTTAGTGGTGAGGATAGATACTCCTTGATTGCTGGACCAGTGCATGGGCATCACATATTAATTGTTTGGCAGTGGTGGGATATCCACACCACATATTAATTGGTTGGAAAATACTAATTGGATTGTAGTGGTGTGGGTAGTGTGAATTCCTGTAGCTTGAGTACAGTGATCACTGAAGGTGTTTTTGTACTCTAAATCAGCCACATAGTGAATACTCAGAGTTCATATAACAACTGTTTTATTTCTTTTGTTAGCTTAGTTAGTCAGGGAGAGCAGACAGCATGTCAGCAGAGGAGTATGGAAAGCTGACAAGGAGTCAGCTGGCTGAGATGTGCCAGGCTAGGGGACTGGTGCATGGAAACCTGACTTAGGCAGACCTGATTGCAGCTTTGGTCACAGCTGCATCAGAAAACAGCAACCAGGAGGATGATCAGACTGGCAGTGGAGATGTACCACACTCAGAGAATGGACAGCTCAACCTTTCTACACAGGACATAAAAATCCATCTGGAGCTAAAAAAAAACTTGAGTTGGAGCCCAAGCATGTGGAAATAGAAGCAGCTGAGAGACTGAGGCATCTAGAGAGCGAGGACAAGGAGAAACTGCAATGTTTTCAGGCTGAGGAGAATGAGAAAATGCTATGCCTGGAAGCTGCAGAAAAGGAAAGGCAGAGGCAGCATGAAAAGGAAATGCTGACTCTTCACCAGCGTCGTGGAGGTAACGGGGAAGGGACTAACTGGACCCCAGAAGCAAAAAAGGTCAGTAAATTTCTTCTGCAGTTTACAGAGGGGAATAATTTTCATAGTGTCATTCATATGTTTGAGAGGGTATGTAAACAATATGATGTTGACCAAAGGCTCTGTGTACGGTTCCTGACCCCCTTACTCCATGGCAATGCTGTAAATGTGTTGTCTAAACTTGCTGATTGTGAATATTTTGATTATACTACTGTTAAGAACTGTTTGTTAGAATTTTTTAAGCTAACACCTGAAACTTATAGGAAAAAGTTTTGTGAGCAGAGACGCAAGGCAGATGAAAGTCTGTGTGAATATGTTGCTGAACTGAGCACTTGTTTTCATAGGTGGGTGAGTGGATGTCAGGTCACCACTTTTGAAGGGCCGGCAGACCTTTTGGCGAGGGAACAAGCCCTTAGCACTTTGCCTGAGGACATGAGGATCTGGTTAGCTGATAGAAAATGTACTACGTCAGATGAGTTGGGAAAGAAGGGAGAGTTATATCTAACAAGCAGGGCATCCCTGCACAGGAAAGGGACCTCCAGTACTGCCCATGGGTCTAAAGGAACCCATGGTGGGCAGTCTAGACTGCTTCAACAAAATCTGCCAGTCGCAGGGGAAGCCACTAGTCCAGGTACACATCCAGGACCTAGGGTTAAATGTTTTGAATGCAACCAGTGGGGCCATGTGGCATACAAATGTCCACGGAGGCAAAGTGGGGAACAAAAGATGAGAGAGCCATAAGTGGGAAAGACAGAATGCCAATAATAGGTTGTCTTGAGACAACAAGGTCGGGTTCCTATTACATAATCGAAGATGCAATCCTTCGAATACATCTTGATTGAACTTGAAAGCATGAAACAGCAAAATAGCAAAACGGCATGTAAGCAATTTCTTTAGCTGGGAAAGAAATCACTTGGCCGCCTCCATTACTTTGCCGTTTTCCTCACTGTAGTGTGATCTTGGGGTTGATATATTTAAGTAGGGGGGTGTGCCACTTTATGTAATGTTTTGAAGTTTTTATTTATTTTTTTTTTTATTTATTTTTTTTTTTTATGGAACAGTGATTTTTTTTTTCCCTGGGGAAAAAAATCGCTGTTCAAAGTGTTTGGGATTGTAAACTTTTGCTAACATGGCATCATTAAATCAGCATTCACTTTTGTAACCATTTGCTGATTTAATACAGACCTGCAAGACCTGAGGCAGGTAGCTAGTGAGGCACCTGATTCTCAAGGGAAGGGGGAAGCTGTATACTGGGACAAAGGGTTACTCTATAGAGAGTGGACCCCTGAGGGAGGGCTAGAAGGTGACAGAGTACAGCAGTTGCTAGTGCCTAGAGCCTACCATCTGGAGCTTTAGCCCATGATATTCCCTTTGCAGGTCATATGGGCATAAAAAGTACAAAGAGACATATTATGCAGAACTTCTATTGGCCTGGAATTTCCAGAGATGTAACAAGGTACTGCAGGATCTGTGAGCAATGGCAAAAGGTAGGCAAGGCAGGAGACAAGGTGAGAACTCCTTTGATGCCTTTGCCTGTGATTGAGGAGCCATTTCAGAGGGTAGCTAAGGATATTGTGGAGCCTCTGAGTACCCCAGGTTCCACAGGGAAAAAGTATATCCTAGTGGTAGTGGATTATGCTACACGATACCCTGAGGCAGTGGCTTTGTCCTCCATTGAGGCAGAAAAGGTGGCAAATGCTTTGTTAAAGATTTTCAGCAGGGTAGGTTTCCCAAAAGAAATACTGACTGACAGAGGTGCCAATTTCATGTCAGACCTACTGGTTTGTCTGTGGAAGTACCGTGGGGTGAAGCAGCTGAAGACTACCCCCTATCACCCCCAGAATAATGGTCTTGTTGACAGGCTAAATTCTACAATCAAGTCCATGCTACGGACATTTGCAGATCAGTTTAAGAGGGAGTGGGACAAATATTTTCCCCATCTGTTGTTTGCTTACAGAGAGGTTCCCTAGGAATACACAGGTTTTTCACCTTTTGAGTTGCTGTATGGGCATAGGGTGAGGGGACCTCTAGATTTAATGGGCATAGGGTGAGGGGACCTCTAGATTTAATTTGAGATGAGTGGGAAGGTGAGTGTGAATCTCACAAGTAGTCTGTTGTGGCATATGTCCTAAACCTCAGGACAAGGCTCAGGGAACTCATGGGCTTGGCCCAGGAGAACCTGGCAGAAGCTCAACAACAGAAAAAGGTATGGTATGACAGGAATGCTCAAGCTAGAGAGTATGCTGTAGGGAAGCAAGTAATGGTTTCATTCCTGTCAGACAACAAGCTGCAAGCAGCTTGGAAGGGACCCTACAAGGTGGTAAGAAAGGTTAACTACATGGTGGAAGTGCTAGGCAAATTGTACCATGTTAAGATGATGAAACCATACCATTATAGGGAGGCCCTTGTGCTGAGCATTTGCAGCGGACTGCAGGAGGAGTCTGAGGGAGACCTGGTGACTGATCTCCTCAGTGAGGCTCGGACTGACACCTCAGTGGAAGGGGTAGCAATGTCCCAGCAGCTATCTCCTACCCAGGTTCAAGAAATCCGAGCAGTGTTACAGGTGTTTGGGGACATGTTCACTGAGAAACCAGGGTGCACCCACCTGGCGCAGCTCCAGGTGGATACAGGACCCCAAAGGCCTATTAGGCAGGCCCCTTATAGGGTGCCTGAGAGAGTCAAACAGACTCTGAGGGAGGAGATACAGGAAATGTTGGAACTAGGGGTAATTCAAGAGTCCAGCAGTCCCTGGGCCTCCCCAGTGGTGCTGGTGCCAAAGAAGGATGGCAGCTCCAGGTTCTATGTGGACTACAGGAAATTAAATAGGCACACAGAGTCAGACGCTTACCCCATGCCTAGGACAGATGAGGCCCTAGAGCAGCTGCAACTATTGATCTTACCAAGGGTTACTGGCAGGTGCCCTTGACTCCCAGTGCTAGAGAGAGGTCAGCCTTTGTGACTCCTTTTGGCTTGTATGAGTTCACAAAGATGCCCTTTGGGATTAAAAATAGCCCAGCAACTTTCCAGAGGGTGGTAGATCATATCCTAGCAAGAGCAGGATGGTTTTCCCTTGCTTACCTAGATGATATTGCCATCTACAGCCATTCCTGGCAAGAGCACCTTCAACATGTCAGGGAGGTGCTGGGCAGACTACAGAAGGCAGGGTTGACCAGTAAGCCAAGCAAATGTCAGTTGGGCATGACAGAGGTCTCCTACCTGAGACATAGAGTGGGGAATGGTAAGATCAGGCCAGAACCTGCCAAAGTAGAATCCATTAAGGCATGGCTTGCACCTGTTACCAAAAAGCAGGTGAGGGCATTCTTAGGGACAGCAGGGTACTACAGAAAGTTCGGCCCCAGTTATATATAGTACCATAGCTGCTCCCCTCCCAGACCTGACAAGGAGGAACAGGCCAGATGTGGTAGTGTGGACCCCAGCATGTGAGCAGGCATTCCAGTAGCTTAAGGAAGCTTTGGGAGGACCCCCTGTGTTAGCCAGTCCAGATTACAGAAAATAATTTGTTGTGCAGGAGGATGTCTCGAACCATGGGGTGGGGGCTGTACTTAGCCAGATTTCTTTAATGGGAGAAGAGCACCCAGTGGTTTACCTCAGTCGTAGGCTCCAACCCAGGGAGGAATGCTATGCAGCTGTAGAAATGGAATGTCTAGCCACAGTGTGGACACTGCAGAAACTTCAGCCTTATCTGTATGGAAGAAAAGTCACTGTAGTGACAGATAACAATCCCCTAACATGGTTAAACAGAGCCAGCTAGCAAAATGGCAAGTTGCTAAGATGGAGTCTAGGGCTGCAAGTATATGATATGTCAGTGCAGCACCGCAGTGGGATTAGCAATGCCAATGCAGATGGGCTCTCAAGACAGGGAATGGGGTAAGGTAAACTCAGATAGACTTAACCCTCTCAAGCAACGTTTCTCAAGGGATGCTTGAAAAACTAGCTTGAGTTCTCCGGGGGGGGGGGGGTGAAGGTGAAGGCTGCCAGCATAGCTAGATAGACTTTTGTAGATAATTCTGTCATTTGTAAATATTAATGTAAGCCACAGGCTTGTTCTCTTAAATGTAAAAAGAGTATATTGGATGTTAAACTGAAAAATATAACAACAGTGCACTCTGCTGTAAGAAAGCTGGTAAGTCAAGCATTGTGAAATTCTTTGATCTAAAACCCGAAGCCGAGATGTCTAGAGGGAGGCAATCTGCCTATTGTTTTGAGGCCAGAGTTAATGGCTAGAATTTACATGTATAATTTCTTTTTATTGCTCTGGCTTCCTAACCAGCTGCAAGATCAAAAGGGCTATTAACCTCTGAGTTTCTGTTAGCCTGCAAACCAGAAAGAAATGATGTAACCTGAAATGAATCAGTGGTACTGTGTTATTAATTTAATGACAGAAAGAATGAAGGCATTTACAATTTGTCTTGAGAACATCCAACTCACCAGCACTCTGCCTGTGTTCTATATGTAAGTTTATTTTAGAACTGTGTTTTCTCTTAGACATAGCTAGGAATTGAAAAGATTAGATGAGTTTTTTTTTCTGTATTGATGCCAGAACTTTTCTACTGTATTATTTTAAGTATTTCTCTGTGATCTCTGAACTCTTGACTAGCACTATGTAGTAAGAAATATTGTCTTGTGTTTTTATTTATTATTAAATATTTTTAAACCTTTCAACTGTGGCTGTTTTGTGTAGAGCAATACTGGCCAAGTCACTCCAATAAGCCTTGACTGTTCAGTTGCACTTACCATTTGGAAAATAACATTGCACAGTAATAATTGGATAGCCTTTGTTAAGGACCTTTTTAGTAGCTGATAACTATTAGTGGGTGGTGGCAACTGGTACTACTGTATAGTCTGGGTAAAAGGGGAACAGCTGGAGAACCTGTGCCAGCCCTCTTTATTTATATTTTATTATTTTATTTATTTTTTAGCAGTTTGATCCTAAAACCTAGTCGGTTCAATGAGTCCTGGGGGAAAAAAAAAAAAAAAAGAAAAAACACACAGAAAACAGACATACAAAAAAAATCTTAATGCAAACAAACTAACAAACAAGTTAACAACAAAATAGCTAGTACAATACAAAAAAAAAAAAAAAGTACAGTCATACAGTTTGCTGCATTTGATGTACATTAGAAAATGTGAATTATTGAAAAAGTAAAAATAAGAGAGGGTAGGTTATGGCATTAGGTAGGGATTATATTGTATTATATGGTGTGGTTAGATTCGAGAAAGTAATAAGTATACAGGCTTTTGTTGAGTAGCTTCAGGAGTGTCTGTGTGGTTGTATATAACTCTTATCTCAAAGTGTGTGTGTGTCAGCTACTTGGGCAGGGACACAAAGCACTGGCTGGACAGAGAGGGTGCTAGAGGTGTTAGATTGTCCACTAGGCTGAGATCTGGAACCTATAGCTGTGCCAGTTGGGAGTCTTATTGGGGACCTGGAGAGAAAGGGAGAAACCAGCCCTAGACTGACTGTGATCTCAGTGTGCTCTTAAGGGAAAATGTACTCTACTGTGTGTGTATTTATTATCCTCTTCCTATATGGACACCCCTCACTGGTGTTAGTGGTGAGGATTGAGGGTCCTTGATTGCTGGGCCAGTGCACGGGCATCACAATGGTTACTTATGCATACTGCTTTTCTTAAAACTCTCAAAACCTATCAATCTGAAAAACACAGTGACTATGGCACCCTGTATCCATACGGCCTGTTGCTGTTGTGCCACCTCTGTACCTTGTGGTGATCTTCCTTGTCACTATTATACTTCATCTGTGCCTCCAAGGTTTCCCACTGTCATGTTGTGCAGGATGCAGCAGGTGACATACTTGTGGCAGGCCTTCAGAGATGTACACTGGAGTATGCCAACATAGATGTCCAGACTGCAAAAATGCATCTTCAAGTGCCAAAAGATGCCACCTGTGATGTTCCAGCCATGGAAGTGGGCACAGTTGCCTTATGTCTGTGCCAGTGTCTGTGGGGAGCATATGACTGTCAGAAGCCAAGGCTCTGGCACGTATTTGGGCATCACCAATTTAATATCCACATGGGGTATTTGCTCAGATCAAAATATGCAGCATATGGCACTGACAAGCCAAACACTGCCATTATGACAGGCCCTGGATGGATAGCACACACATCCATAATATGGCCCTGGTGGTTGCATGTCTACTGAGGTAAGGATCAGAATTATCAATGGCAGATTTCCTAATGGCTACATATGTGCCAGCCAAGGCCAAGAACTTATATGGATTGCAGTCTACAGACTGCTTTCCCCTATCAAGGATGGATATTAGAGTAAAGGCAAACAGAAAGAAAAAAAATCTAGAACAGAAGCTGTTGATAAAAAAGGAATAATTAGTAGAGCATATAAAATATTGCATGATAGTTATAAGAATCAATCAAAGGATGTCAGAAAAGATTGGGAAGAGAGATTGGATGAGCAATTTACAAAGAAACAACGGGGGATATATGTATCTCTGCCAAATCTGCAACAAAGTCTAGAAGATTTAGGATTTTTGTTTGGAAGTGTTTACATAGGTATCTCTATACGCCAAGTAGACTGCAAGAATGTTTCCTCAGGTGGATAGCAAATGTTGGAGATGTGATGGAGAAGAAAGAGGTAATTGGGGGCATATTTTCTGGGAGTATAATGAGTTGGCAGACTGTAGAAATTCCCTGCAGACTACTCTATCAGAAATACTGGGTGAGCAAATTAGTATGATTAAGCAAATTATTGTTTTGAGCTATGATACAGAATTGGAATTGCCTAGACATAGTAAGGCCTTGCTGAGTCTAATTATGGTGGCTGCCAAAAAAGCAATTACTAGGAAATGGAAATCCAAGTCTGAACAAACTGTGCTAGATATAGTCAATATAGTAAAAGAGATAAAACAACTGGAAATGGGATCTTTACAAAAGGGTCAGAGCAAATTACATAGAAAAAACAGAAATTGTGGGAACACTATATGCAGACAAGGACTGTGGTTTAAAAGAAGGCAGGATTTGAATTGCGTAATGTTTGACAGACAGTGACTGGCTACATTATATATGATGTACAATGTTTGCAACTAAAATGTCAATATGGTGTGTTTTCATTTATATAAATGTATGATTGCCTATGTCATAGGTGATCATTTAATAAAGATGTTTCTTGCTATCATCAAATCCTCTAAAGCTAGCTATAAGAACAGAATTGCAGCAGATAGTAAAGACAACCACAAGACCTTCTATGGTTATGTAAAGAATCTCAATGGTAATACCCAGATTTGCCATGAACTACTGCACAATGGTACCTCCTATACTGATCCAACAGATATTGCAAATATACTGGGTACAGATTCAGTGCTAACTTTACCCCCCCCCCCAAAGGACCAATCACAATACCAGTAGATTGCCAGGCACCCAGTATTACTGCTGCACAGGCTAAAACAGCACTGTCCAAGGCCAATAATACAGCTTCTATGGGACCTGACAGTATCCCTGGCTGTGATCTACATGAACTACAGAGTGAACTGGCACCTCACCCGTGTGCCCTGTTCAACCACAGCCTCACCTCAGGCTTTGTCCCTACCAAATGGCACACTGCTAAAGTCATCCCTCTCCACAAAGGAGGAGTAACTACAGACCCTGGGAACTATCGCCCCATTAGCCTGATGAGTCTGATACACAAAGCTATGGAACGCATCATCATCATGGACCTAATAAACAAGGATATAGGGAATCTCCAAACTCTGGATCCTACAGTTTGGTTTTGTGAAGGGTAGATCATGCCTGCTCAAATTGGTCGACTTCTTTGAGTCAGTCACCAGAGCTGTGGATGAAGGTAAGGTGGTTCATACAGCCTACCTTGATCTGGCCAAGGCCTTTGATACCATTCCCCACTCAGGAATCAGAGAAAAACTTACTAAGCTAGGCATCAAACCCTTTATCACTAGATAGGTTGCAAACTGGCTCACAGATAGACCCCACAGCGTGAAAGTAGCTGACTCCAAGTCAGACTGCCAACCAGTTACAAGTGGAGTCCCACAGGGTTTGGTCCTGCATTCCTCTCCTGTTTGGTATCTACTTCTCTGAAGCCTAGGCCAACATGAAGGGACTCTGGCTGACAAAGTTCGCAGATGATTGCAAGTTGGGAGCTATTATTAACTCCCCAAGTGATGTTGACATCCTACAGAAAGGCCTCAATGAGACCAATAACTGGTGTCAGAACCATGGCCTTAAGCTCAATGCCAAACAAATGTGTCTTCATCCCCTTTGAGAAAAACCCGGTTTCCTTGAATTACCACATTGATGGTAGTCCACTGAACACAGAAGGTGTTATAAGAGATCTGGGAACACAGGTTGACAGCACCCTCTCTTTTGACCACCGCATTGCCACTGTGGTCAGAAAGTCCTTCTATGTGGCACATCTCATTACTAAGGGTTTTGCATCCAGGAAGAAAGAGGTCATTGTCTCCCTCTACTCTTCCCTCATTAGGCCAATCATCGAGTACAATGCCCCATTTGGCATGTACCTCACTAGACACCTGCAACAACTGGAGAGGCCACAAAAGTACCTCACAAAGAGGATAATAAGAAGTTATGTACCTACCATAACGTTCCATGTTAGTTGTCTCAGATCTCGTTTGATAGCTAGACCAAGCAATTCTAGTCTCCATAGTATGGAGAAGGGTAACCCACCTCTATATAAACCAGAGTGTAAGGTATCCCAGACCTAACAAAAGGGGAAATAGAGGTGGTAGAACGTGTGGGAATGAAACTCTTCCAGAGGAAGATCACAAAATGAATTCCTATCGGTCTGTCCAGGCTTGGGGGAAGGAGGGTGGGACGCAAGAAAGAAGGCGAGAAGAAGACAACTAACATGGAACGTTATGGTAGGTACATAACTTCTTAATGTTAAGTTGTCTATCTCGCCTTCATTCTTGCTGGATGGGACCATGTCCCTAGCACCTTATCCCAGGTGGCCTATTGGAACAGACTCTTGAGAATAGTGGAACCAAAGTTGGCACGGTTTCTGGAGACCATGTCCAATTTGTAATGTGAAATGAAGGTATGAGGAGAAGCCCAAGTGGCTGCTGCACTAATGGAATCTATTGGTAGCCTGTCCTGAAAAGCTACGGATGTAGCTAATGCCCTAGTTGAATGAGCTCTAGGTCTTGAAGGTAGTTTTTGATGTCTGATCTCATAGATGAAGGTAATTGTAGAGGTGAGCCATCTAGAAAGGGAAACTTTAGTAACTGGAAGGCCCAATTTCCCTTCCGCATATGATAGAAAAAGCTGATCAGATTTCCTGAATTGTTTAGTCCTGTCTAAATAATATCTAAGTTGGCGGTGAACATCCAGAAAATGTAGCTTTTGTTCCGACCTGTTGGAATAGTTAGGGAAAAAGACAGGGAGATCAATCGTTTGGTTTGGGTTTGTTTGAGAGGAAACCTTAGGTATAAAGGATGGATTAGTATGGAGGGATACCCTATCTTTGTGAAACACTAAGTAAGGAGGGTGACTGCACAGAGCATGGAGTTCAGATATCCTTCTCGCTGAAGTTATGGCTACTAGAAAAAGTGTCTTCCATGAAAGCATCTTCAGGGAACATGAAGCCGCTAGTTCAAAAGGGGGAAGGATTAAGGATGCCAGAACCAAGTTCAAGTCCCATTGAGGCGGGGGATCTTTGATTGGAGGTTTGAGAAGAAAAATGCCCCTTAAAAAGGCTTTGCAGAGCTTGTGAGCCATGATGCTAGACTCCGAGACACCTACATGATAATTAGCTATAGCAGCCAACTGAACTCTAATGGTAGATGAAGAAGAGCCTAAATGAAAGAGTCCTGCTAGAAAGTTTAGAATAGACTGGATAGGTGCAGTGAAGGGATCTATATTTTTTGATGTTGCCCAAAAGGAGAAGCGTTTCCATTTGCTATTATAAATCTTCCGGGTAGAAAACTTATGAGAGGCTACCAAGATATCTTGGACCGAGCGAGATATTAAGGGAAGCCTGGCTAAGGTCGGAATTGGAGAAACCACGCTGTGAGGTTGAGAGAGTGAAGAGATTGGTGCAGCTGGCCCGATTGGTGGGTCAACAGATCTGGCACTGGGTCCAGATGCCAAGGCTGCTCCAAAAGGTAACGATGAAGGAACGGAAACCATATCTGTTGAGGCCAGTAAGGGGCAATGAGGATCATTGTCACTCTCAAGGTGATGGCTTTCTGAATCAGTTGAGTTATCAGTGGAAAAGGGGGGAAGGCATACAGAAGTCCCCGGGGCCAATCGTGGACTAGAGCGTCTCTGTTGGGATGGCCTGGTAACGGGAAGAGAGTGAAGAAGTCATGACACTTGCTGTTTTTGGGAGTAGCAAAAAGATCGCAGCAAGGCTGGCCCCATCACTGGAACACTTCTTCCAGTACTGATTTCTTCAGAGACCACTCGTGGGGCATGAGAATTGCCCTGCTCAACTTGTCTGCAATCCCGTTGGACTTCCCGGGAATGTGCATTGCTACCAGAAAATGCTAAGAAGAGATCACCCATTGCCAAAGTCTGAGTGCCTCTCGACATAAGGGGTATGATCTGGTTCCGCCTGAGAGTCGTGAAGGGCTTGCAATGCTAAAAGTACTGCTCTCATCTCTAAGACATTTATGTGCAAGTGGCACTAAAAAGGTTGCCACGTGCCCTGGACTGTCCTGCCCTGATAATGCCCCCCCCCCACCCGATCAGGGAGGCGTCTGTTGTCAACGTGGTGACTGGGGGGGGGGAGTGAAGGGTCTTCCTTGGAGAACCTGAGGTGATGTGATCCACCAAGACAGTTGATTCTTGCATGATTGAGTTAACAAAATGGTGTGGGACATCGGGAGCTGTTGGAAGGACCATTGAGTAAACAGCATCCATTGGAGGATCCTCATGTGGAAGTGAGCTAAGGGGAGAAGGGGGATAGCTGCTGCCATGAGTCCTAATACCTTCAAAACTAGTCTGACTTTGACTTTGTTGCATTGTAAGAGAAGGTAAACTTGTTTACGGATGTCTGACACTCTCTGCTCTATAAGTCTGGCTGAAAGATTGAGTGTGTCTAATGTGGCGCATATAAAGGTAATAGATTGACAAGGCAGATTTTTCGAAATTTATTGAAATGCCTAGAGCTTGGCAAGTTTGGATAGTGAAGTCTCTGGATAGAAGTAGTTGATGTCTGGTGGTGGAAGTAAGGAGACAGTCATCTAAATATGGAAACACCTGGAATCCTTGACGTCTCAAGTGAGCCGTGACCACTGCCATGCATTTGGTAAACACTCGGGGGGCTGTAGTGAGACCAAAGGGCAGGGCTCTGAATTGATAGTGACTGGCTCCCAGCCTGAAGCGGAGAAATCTCCTGGAGCGTCTGTTCATCTTTATATGGTAGTACGCATCCTGAAGATCTATCGAGCACATCCAAATGTCCTGACCCAAGAAGGGTAGAATGGACTGTAGCGTGACCATCTGGAATTTTGTTTTTCTGACATACTTGTTTAAGTTGCTGAGATCCAGTATGGGTCTCCAGTCCCATTTTTTTTGGTACCAAAAAAAAATTTGGAGTAGATTTCGGATCCTTGTTGGTCTGCTGGGACTGACTGGATAGCTCTTTTTGATAGCAGCTTTGAAATTTCTAGTGCTGCTTGTTCCCTTAGACTGGGTGGAAAGTCTGGAAGGGATCCTTTGGGTTGGAATGGAATGTGAATAAAGGGAATTTTGTAACCCTCAGATATGATTGATTGTACCCATTTGTCTTGTGTAAGGGAAAGCCAGGCTTTTGGGTACAGGGATAATCTTCCCCAGACTGCCTCCGAAGGTGGACAGCCAGGCAGCACCTCAGGGATGCTGAAAGGGTTTATCAGAGAAAGTTTCTCTGCTACCCAGGTTTTGCGGACCTCCTCTGCCTCTAGGGTGGCATCTATTGTTATTCCCCCCCTCTGCCTCTAGAGGGGAATCGACCTTGTGCATCAGATGAGACTCCCTGGGTTTGTTTGCGGAACCACATCTTTCCTCCCCTCTGACCTTTGGGATAAGGCCTAGAAGGGGTAGAAAAATGGACTCCCACGGCAGAGAGAGTCTTACCTTCCACCTCGCACCTAGTCAATGTATCCTTCACCTGAGGACCAAACAAGGATGATCCATCAAAGGGGGAATTGGTGAAGGACGCCTTGAAAGGGTCCGCAAAGTTGCACAGCCGCATCCAGGCGTGACGTCGTAGGGCAACGCCTGTGCCTGCGGCTCTACTCGCCCCATCCGCAGCATATGAGATAAGCCGCATGGAGGAGTTAACGATGGAGTTCAGGGTTGCCAACTGGGAGTTTATTCTGTCCTGGAACCCCTCAGCTGTTGGATCCTTTACCTCTTCATTCATATCCTTGAGTAAATCTCTCTGGAGACGAGTGAAGTGACATAAGTAGTTCAGTGACCGCATTGAAAAGGTCACTGATGAGAACATCCGCTTACCGTACCTGTTCATGGTCCTAGATTCCTTATTAGGAGGATGGACAGGTACTGAAGGGTTGGCTAACTCCTTCTTAGTGGCTGCGGCCACCACCATGGCATCAACGGGGACGCCTTTAGATAAAAAATCTTTATTTCTAGGGGCAGTAATAAACTTAGACGGCCTCCTCGGGGTGGGTTCCACTGAATCAGGAGCCGTCCAGGCCTTCCTTGCCACCACTTCCATAAGGGGGTCAAAGGGAGGGGGCACCCAGGAGGTAGAAGGGCGAGAGCCAAACGCCTCAAGGTACACTGACTCATCTTCTGAAGGGTTAAGGGCTGTCCAGTTCCCCCTCTGTTTCAGGATCTCAAGGATGTCAGCAAAAGAGACATCCTCAGAGGGGGATCGAGGGGAACCTTCAGATTCCTCTAAGTCAGTGTCAGAGGTGATAGACTCAGGGGAGTCAATGTGCTTCCTCTTGCACTGCCTCTTCCTAGGGGGTTCTCCTACCGGATCAGAAGTGGCCTTGGAAGAGGAGGAAATTCCCAATGGGGAAACTTGAGGAGTTGGCTCTCTGTGGTCTGAAGCAAGGGTGTGGGTAGAAATCACCGCAGGCACTGATGATGGAGGGGCTGATGGAGCCGACTGTGGGGCAGACACTGGTTCTAGCATGCTCCGCATGACCTCGAAGGCACCCCTATCAGGCAAGGCCAGAGGTCCCCGCTCTGAAGAGACCAGGACCCCCCCCAGCACAGATAGGGATGGCTCCAAGGCCGATGTCGGAGCTGAACTCACCAGCGCCGAAGCACCGAGAGGGAGAGCGGGGTTGGACAAGGGTCCGATGCCACTCGCCCCCTCGGAGCCGACGAGGGAAGCTCGGCGCCGAGATCCCTCCAAAGAGGAGGTTGGAGCAGATGACGGAGCCGAAAGGGAAGGTATCGGATCCGACACACCGACAGTCATGGCTCCGATGAACCCTGGCTCCGAGCTCAAAGGAGTCAGAGGAGGAACACATTGAGGGACAGAAATAGCCACAGACTGATGAGTCAGGCTATGAAGCATTTGGGCCAGCGCCTCGGACTTGAGAAGTCTACTCACTACCCTTTGCAAATCGTGGTCAGATAGCCTGGAAGACCATGAGGAATGCGATCTATGGCTCCGCTCCAAAAGAAGAGGGGATCCTGGTGCCGAGTGAACGGAGCCGATGGAGGGAGACCTAGATCTCTTTCTTAAAGGTTGCTCCGATAAAAGTATCGGTGCCAACTGAGTCTTATCAGCCTCGGCTCTGGCCGGAGCTGAGGTAATAGTATGAGGCTTGGAAACATCGGCTCCAGCTGGAGCCGATGTTGAAGCAGTTTTGATGCTTCCAGAGGACGGCTCTGAAGCCGGAGCCAACTGTCTGGAAGTCTTAGAAGGCTTCCTCAGCACAGACTGGGTCGGGGGGCCTTCAGGCTTTAATAAGCCACGCAAAATCAATTTATTTTTGTGTTCCTGCAGGACTCTAGGGCTGAAACCATGGCACACAGCACATGAGTCCTGCAGGTGCAAAGGTCCCAGGCAATACACACAAGAAGTGTGACCATCTGTCAGAGACATTTTATGACAGCACGAGTCACACTTCTTGAAGCCTGAGACAGACCTTGGAGTCCTTAGGCATAGTAAAGGCCTTAGTAATAAAAACACAGACACACACACACACACACACACACACACACACACACACACACACACACACAGGCCTTTAAGAAAATATAAAATTCCAGTCACACTAAAGGACTAGGAGAAGTAGGGGAAGGGGCCTAAGGCCTAAAGTTAAAGGGGAATAAAGGGAGGGAATATGGGCAAAAGAGGTGAATCGATTCAAGGAAAATATAATTAAAACTAAAAGTTATACTAAGAAAGTAATAGGGGTCTGAAGATTGTGAAAATAGAATAATTTTTCACTAATCTGCCAGAGCCGGTAGAAAAGCACCTCGTCAGCTAAGCGGCAAACGAGATCTGAGTAGTTACCGCCTAGCATTGTGGGATATAGGGGAGCCTCGAACCGGTGGAATTAGCTCTCGAGCTTTAGTATTGGCTGAGTCGGAGCCGAGGATCGGCTCCGAACCCATCCAGCAAGAATGAAGGCGAGATAGACAACTTAACATTAGGCCTTAAACACTTGTCCTGTATGGACAGACTAAAAAAAAAAAAAAAAAAATATTCTTTGTCTCATATAGCCTACTTAGAGGCGATCTCTGCTTGACTTACAAAGCCATGTCTGACCCAGCTCTGTTAGAAATGTTACATCTAAAGAAATCTCAATCCCTCCACACCACATGCTCCAGAGACCTCAACCTCATTACCACCATCAAAAGAACATGCTGGAGGGACAGGTTCATAACCCAGAGACTGCCCATGCTATGGAATAGACTTCCCATACATGTCAAGCAGAGCACCTCACTGGCCCTCTTCAAGAGAAATCTTGATGAGTGGATGGGAAATAGAAAATTCATGCCAGGGATCACTCCAGTGACTCTACTCCACAGAGACACTAGGAACGTAGGTTGGGTGGCACAATACCAGGGTAATCCTATGGGCTAGGCTTGTAAAGGTTCCAGGAACATCGACCTAGTATGCACCTATAACATATAAACCTATAAAAAAAAAAGAAAGTCTGATGGTGTATTGAGTAAAAAGGTCACATGATGGGAGTAGCTTCCTGTTGTCTGACTGGGAACCTTATATACTGGTCTGCATGTGACAGCAGGCAGTTCAGAAACTGCTGTGGTGTCCACGTGGATGGTGCCCATGGGAGATGATAGTCACAGAAGTAATTACTCTGGTTTACATAGGTAGTGCTTACCCTCTTTCACCTGCCACTTCCTTTGACTGACACTGCACCATAGCTTGCCCAATATATGGCTATCTATACAGAATCTGTCCATCTGCTTCTGTCGGGTAAAAACAGTTAACATTATCTATGGCTCTTAGAATCTCCTGGTATGGCAACAACACAGTACTGGGCATTGACATGGCATCACAGAAATGGCAGCAGCAGCTAGCATGTAACTAATAATTAGAAGATTACTTTTGCTTCTAATGCATATACAATGTCTGTAATTCTTCCTGTTCTACTTCCACATGCGTCATTGTGTGCATTTCTTGAGCTTCGTGAATCATGAGGTTTCATTCTACCACAGCACTTGGCTCCTTTACACATGCATTTTTTTCCATGGTGTCCCTGTGATGCACAATCTCTCCAGCCCTCTCTTTGAATTGTTTTTGCGAATGTATATGGAGTGCCCTGTACACCTCATTTTTGAATAGAGGCCATAATCTTTGCTTTCAAGCACTAAAATTGTTTCTAGACCTTAGAGCAGGGGTCTCAAACTCAAAAGATCACAAGGACTATAATAAGATCAGTGGTAGCTCTAGCTTTCTTTTCCTACTGGGGTACAATAGCATAACAGTAGCTAGTTGGGGCAGATATCCTATATGCCCCACCAGTAGTCAGCTGGTGGGGCACATAGGGCATGTGGGGGAAAACACCATGCCAGTAAAATATTGAATTCATGATACACTATTACAATTCATCCATAATCCACCGTTAAAAATGAAAGGCCCTTTCCTTAAAAAAAAAAAAAACAGTTAATGCTATAATCTTACTTATCCTGGTAATATTCACAACATAGAAAAAAATACAAATTTGTCATGATCGAAGATTATGACAGTGACAGTGGCCTTTCTTTTGACACTCACGTTGCTAAAGTGGTTAGAAAGACCTTCTACATTGCCCACCTGATCATGAAGGGATTCACATCCAGATCTAGTGAGGTCATTGTTCCCCCTGTACTCTTCACTTATCAGACCAATGATCGAGTACAATACCCCATTCAGGATGTATCTCACCCGACATCTGCAGCAATTGGAGAGACCCCAAAAGTTCCTCACCAAAAGGATAAAGGGACTCCAAAATCTGTCATATGCTGCCAGATTGAAGAAACTCCAGCTCTATTCAGTCGCATACAGTCTGCTCAGAGGTGACGTGCCTGACATACAAGACCATGTCCAACCCGGAATTAATGGACATGCTCCACCTCAAAAAATCCAAATCCACCAAAACCATTAGAGCAAGCGACTTAAACCTTAGCACGAATATAAATAGGACGTGCTGGAGGGATAGATTTATCACTCAGAGACTCCCTATGCTGTGGAATAAAATCCCTTTCCGTGTGAGGCAGAGCACCTCGCTGGCTCTGTTCAAGAGAAATCTTGACCTGTGGATGGGAGATCGTAGGTTTACCCCGGGAATCATCTCTGTGTCACTGCTGGACAGAGGCACAACAAACTAATGGGCACCGTATTTTTTCATATAAGGGGTGGAGTAAGCCACAAAACTTTGGGCTAGGCTTATAAATGCCTTAGGACAGATAGCCTAGTATAAACCTATGAACCTATGAACCTATTATGACTTGTGTGATGATAGGGGTTACTGCCAGCTATGCCAGCAGGAAAGGGGCAGTGGATGTGTAACACATGCCAGCACAGCTAACTGAAATTTAGTAAAGAATTATATGTCATTTGTGTATCAAACTGATTTGTACAGATGCTTGTGTTTAAAAATGTATTTGCAAAGTTGTCTGTGTTAAAATGTATCTACAGTATGCCTTGCTGGAAAGAAAAGAAATGTACATCTATTGCTGTAAGTGAATTAAATGCATGTTTTAAGAGATGATATTGGAAGAGAAGAGGTTAATCACAATCCAGCTGCAGCAAAATTTGAGAAACAGTTGAAATTAAATTAAGCCATAAAGATGTTATCCCACAGTTTTGAATGCAGCCAGAGATAACATGTTTGGGAAACCAGGTATTAGAAAGCCTTCTCTGTTGTCTCTAGTAGGGAGTAAATTGCTACTCTGGAATGGTAGAGGGTTGAAATTGTTTTATGACTTCCAGCAGCTGCAGCAGACCTGAGCAAAGCGCTACCTGTGTGTATGGTAATACACAGGTGCTAGTGATGGGGGATAGGTGTAGGATGACCAGGTGTGTGTGATGTCATTCTGTAAGCCCGAAATAATATTTAGATATTAGTAGGAGATTGCTCGCAGTATTCTGTTTTGGATCTGACAACAAGGACCGCTCACCCACTTCATCTTGCCAAACACTAGTGAGTGACCAGGGATAGGAAGGTATAGTGGGAATAGTCAATCATTGTTTTTCTGTAACTGTGTGAATTTTTCCAGCAGTGTTATTTTCAACAATTCCTATAACTGAAACTCTGGTGTTTACTATAAACAGATATGTAGTATTTTCTTGTTCTTGTATTATTTATTATTAAATGTATTTAAACTTTTCATTGTGAAAGGATCTTTTCAGAAAATATTTAAGCTTTGAGAGTATTTGCATATATTTATTTGGTGATAACTCTGGCCACTCCTGAAAGCCTTGTGGTTTGGTCCACATTACCATTTGTATTAATATTAGCTTCACTCAGTATAATTGGATACCCTTTAAGAGCCTTACAGTAACTGACTGGTGGCAGTGAAACTACCTTGTAGTCCAGACAGAAGATGGCATAATTAGTAAATCTGTGCCAGATGGCATAATTAGTAAATCTGTGCCAGCCTTTTCCAGGTGTGAGTGTGTGTGTGTGTGTGTGTGTGTGTGTGTGTGTGTGTGTGTGTGTGTGTGTGTGTGTGTGTGTGTGTGTGTGTGAAAAAATTAAATCTCAAAGAGTATGTGTGTCAGCTACTTGGAGCAGAGACACAAAGCACTGGTTTCAAAGAGAAGGTGTTGGAGGACTTGGCTTGGACACTCATCTGAGGACCTAACCCTACAGTTGTGCAAGTTCTGACTCTTATTGGGGACCTGGAAGGAGACAGAGAAAAATATACCCTGGTCTGAGTGTGTTCCCTATGTGCTCTTAAGGGAAATTGTGCTTGATGCAGAGAGGTCTGCATCTGTAAATACTGACTGCATCCATTTGTATTCCAAGTGATCTCTCCAGTGTCAGTAGTGAGGATTTAACTTTCTTAATTACAAGCCTAGAGTGGGGATGTCACATATTGGTGAGCGATGGTGTGGGTATTGAACTTCTGCAGTCTATAAGCAGTTATCACTAAAGGTGTGCATTCTCTCAGCAGCCACAAGGTAGAAATTCAGAGTTTTATTTCATAACAGTACTATTTATTTATTTATTTATTTTTGGTTAGTTTATTTTAGTCAAGGAAAGCAGGCAAAGATGTCAACAGAGGATTATGGCAAGCTGACAAAGAACCAGTTGGCCAAGGTGTATGAAGCCAAAGGACTGATGTATGTCAACCTGACTAAAGAGGAAATGATTTCAGCCTTAGTCACAGCTCAGACCAGCAACCAGCATGATACCCAGTTTGGTGATGGGTATTTCCAGCCCTCAGAAACAGTATAGTTCACCTTTACCTCAGAGGACTTAAAAATCCATCTGCAGTTAAAGAGACTTGAACTGGAGGCGAAATGTTTGGAATTAGAATCAATGGAGAGACTGCAGCATTTGGAGGCTGAAGAAAATGAGAAACTATGTCAACATGAAAGGGAGCTGCTGACTATTTGCCAGGGTCATGGAGCTAATGAGAAAGAGAACAGATGAACCTCAGAAGCAATAAAAGGCAGTAAATTTCTTCCACAATTTACAGAGGGTGACAATTTTGATAGATTTATTCATATATTTGAAAGAGTATATAAACAGTTAATGTTGACTAAGGGCTCTGGGTAAAGCTCCAGACCCCTTTACTCCATGGTACAGCTAAAACTGCTGTTTCTAAATTGTCTGATATTGACTGTTTAAACTATGACAAAGTAAAAAAATGTTTACTTGAATGACTTGAAGCTTACAGAAAAAAAGTTCTGTGAGCATAGACACAAGTCAGATGAAAGTGTGTGATTATATTGCTGAGTTAAGCACTTATTTCATAGGTAGGTGAGTGGGTTGGTGTCAGGTCCTCAATTTTGAAGGGCTGGCAGACCTTTTGATGAGGAAACAAGCCCTTAGCAATTTGCCTGAGGACATGAGAATCCGGTTGGCAGACTGAGAATGCAATTCTGCAGATGAGCTGGGAAAGAAAGGGAATCTCTACTTAGCAGGCAGGGTATAACTGCACAGGAAGGGGGATACCCCGTGCTGCACATAGATATAAGGGATCCTAATGTGGGCAACCCAAACCACCCCAACATAGTTCACCAGTAACAGGGAAAGCCATTAGTTCAGGTACACGGCCAGAATCAATGGTTATATGTTTTAAATGTTACCAGTGGGGCCATATATCATATAGATGTCCACGGAGGCAAGGTGGGGGATTCAGCAAGTGGGAATAACAGTATGCCAGTGGTAAGTTGTCTGGAGATGACAGAAGTACCAAACTATCACAAAAGGTTATATCCTATCTTAGTGGATGTAAAACAGGCCACTGCTAAGAGAGACACAGCCTCTGACATAGCCATCTTGAAGCCTGCAGTGGTTAAAGAGGAGGAGTACTTGCTTGAGCAGTCCACTCCAGTCAGAGCTTTATGAGGGATCCCATTCCAAATGCCTTTGGCCAGGGTTCATCTTAACTGGGAGGGTGAAAAAGGTAGCAAGCAAGTAGGTATTTTTGAGGATATCCCTACAGATGTCCTGATAGGGAAGAATTTTGATAATTCAGTACCATATTTGCATGCAGTTACACACAGGCAGGCTTGGAGACAAGCATGTAGGTCTGGTAGTCTGGGGAGACCCAAAAAGACACCAAACTTGAAGCCAGAGCTGGTGGTGTGGCTATTTCAGGGAGGGAGCTACCCTGTAGCAGTGATCCTGAAGATGAGCCACAGCTGCTGGTAGGTACTGATGTTACCTTGGACAGAGTTGCTGCAAGGGGAGAGGTGAGTGTTAGCATCCAGGCTGACCATGAGGCATGGCCTTCAGAGGATACCAGACTTCTTGTGGAAGGGGAACTGGGAAGAGTCGCAAAAGTAGAGCTTAGACAGGCTCAGCTCTCAGACCTTACACTAATAGGCTTGAGGGAGGTAGCTAGGGAGGCACCTGATTCTCAAGGAAAAGGGGTGTCTGTGATGTTACCTTGGACAGAGTTGCTGCAAGGGGAGAGGTGAGTGTTAGCATCCAGGCTGACCATGAGGCATGACCTTCAGAGGATACCAGACTTCTTGTGGAAGGGGAACTGGGAAGAGTCACAAAAGTAGAGCCGAGACAGGCTCAGCTCTCAGACCTTACACTAATAGGCTTGAGGGAGGTAGCTAGGGAGGCACCTGATTCTCAAGGAAAAGGGGTGTCTGTATACTGGAGCAAAGGGTTACTGTACAGAGAGTGGACTCCTGAGGGAGGGCTAGAGGGTGAGGTAATACAGCAGTTGGCAGTGCCAAGAGCCTACCATCTAGCACTTCTAGCCATAGCCCATGATATTCCTTTTGCAGGTCATATTGGCATAAAGCATACCAAGAGACCTGTAAGCAGTGCCAAAAAGTAGGGAAGGCAGGAGACAAGGTCTGTGATTGAGGAGCCATTTTAGAGGGTAGCTTTGGAAATTCTTGGGCCTCTGAGTACCTCACGTTCCACCGGGAAGAGGTATATCCTAGTGGTAGTTGATTATGCTACCAGATACCCTGAGGCGGTGGCTCTGTCCTCCATCAAGGCAGAGAAGGTGGCAGATGCTTTGCTACAGATTTTCAGCAGAGTAGGTTTCCCAGAAGAAATACTGACTGACAGAGGTGCCAGTTTCATGCCAGACCTGCTGGATTATCTGTGGAAGCACTGTGGAGTGAAGTACCTAAAGAAAACACCCTATCATCCCCAGACTAATGGTCTTGTGGAGAGGTTACACTCTGCACTAAAGACCATGCTAAGGGCATTTACAGACCAGTTTAAGAAAGAGTGAGACAAATATTTGCCCCCATCTATTGTTTGCATATAAAGAGGCACCCCAAGAATCCACAAGTTTTTCACCCTTAGAGTTGCTGTATGGACATAGGGTGAGGGAGCCTCTAGATTTGATTTATGATGCGTGGGAGGGTGAGTGTGAATCCCACAAGGAGTCTGTTGGGACACGTCCTAAACATCAGGACAAGGGTTAGGAAGCTCATGGGCTTGGACCAGGAGAACCTGGCATGAGCCCAACTGCAGAAAAAGGTCTGTTATGACAGGAATGCTCCAGCCAGAGAGTATGATGTGGGGTACCAGGTTTTGGTTCTCATTCTTGTCAGACACAATAAGCTGCAGGCAGTGTGGGAGAGACCCTTCAAAGTGATAAGGAAGGTCAGTGAGGTTAACTACATGATAGAACTGCTAGGCAGGAGGCAGGGGCACAAATTGTATCATGTTAACATGATGAAACCTTACCATGACAGGGTTGCCCTTGTGCTCAGTATTTGCAGTGGGTGGCATGAGGAGTCTGAGGGGGATCTGGTGACTGATCTCCTCAGTGAGTCTTGGACTGACACCTCAGTGGAAGGGGTAGCAATGTTCCAGCAGTTATTGCCCCAGGTTCGAGAAATCTGAGCAGTGTTACAGAAGTTTGGGGGCATGTTCACTGGAAAACCTGGGTGTACCCACTTGATACAGCACCATGTGAATACAGGACCCCAAAGGCCTATCAAGCAGGGCCCTTACAGGGTGCATAAGAAAGTCAGACAGACTCGGAGGGAGGAGATGTTGGAACTGGGGGTAATCCAGGAGTCCAGTAATCCTTGGGCCTCCCCAGTGGTGTTGGTACCAAAGAAAGATGGCAGCACCAGGTTTTGTGTGGACTACAGGAAACTAAATAGTCACACTGAGCCGGATACTTACCCTATGCCTCGGACAGATGAAGCCTTAGAGCAGTTAGGGTTCTTAATTACTGGCCCAGAGTGAGGATATCACAGTTTGGATGAAGTGTTGTTTGCTGCAGTGTAACAAGTCATGGGTGTAGCTACCAGCACAATAGAGGTGGGAAAATGTCCTGCGCAAATGCATTTCTGCCTCTGTAAAAAGAGGAAAATATCATTAACCCATTTCAAGAACAGAAAGTCAGACTTGTTTTGTTCTGTGCTGCATTATAAGAAAAATAACAAAATGTACTGTATTTGTTTTAAATTTAACAGTCAGTATTAAGCACATCTTTCCACTGCAGACACCAGAGAACAGCAGCTTAGTATAAATGTCTGTTAAAAGCTCTTTGAAGCAGAATCAAGAGTGGTCAGATAACAGATCCTAGATTACAGTCATAGTTTTGACACCACAGGAAGAATTTGGAGTTCCTCTGTCAGCATATGGAATAAAATTGGAAGCCTTAAAACATACAATTCAGCTAGTTTATTTTATTGTGCATTTACAACCACTTTTAAAGAGGTAAGAACTGCTCTGAGAACACAAATCAGACTAAGTCAAGCAAAAAAAATGAAAATAAGCTCCAGAAGCTGTGAAAGACACCTGTGGCAGCAATACTCCCATTCTATATACATGGAAATTAGAAAAAAGGATTTCCTTATGTCTACCATGACTCTTATGAAGTGGAGTCTGGGATAAAACTCCAGGGTCACTTGTCAGCATCAGGTTCATTCATATATACAACCATAACCACTTAATGATTTTGATACATTAAAATAGTCAGCGGACAAATATGTAATGACATAACAGAGATACAGAGGCAACCATTATTTATTTATTTATTTATACTTTTTGTTGACCGAGTTAGTCCCACTAGGCCAATGGCCTCTTTTCAGGGAAGACCTTAGGTGGCATTCATACTGACTAGGAAAAATTTGGTCAGGATACTGCATAACTTCCCCTGCTCTTTTTGATAAGGGCTGTGGGATCTTTTACATCCACCTGAGCTACCACCAACTAAGGCAGATAGAAATAATACCATACATTTCAACTTATTTGGTAAAGAATTCTGGCCAGAGCCAAAATAAGAGGGGGGAGTGTAAAATCAGGAACAAGTTTTGACAATTACATGCTGCAGTAGCGTTGTCGCATCACAGTAAGACACTGTCCAGTTCGATTCTCAGCTAGAGTGTCTTCTGCGTGGAGACATGCGTGAATGGGCATACCTTCGTTGAAGGTTGTGCGCCAGGGCTGGCAACTCGGCACGTAAAAATCAACTGCCAATCATTAGCGGACTGGAGTTCCGCTGTGGCGACCCCTAACCGGGAAAAGCCGAAAGACACAACACAACACTAATTCACTTAAAAAGTTAATACAACAAGTTTTGCATCAACATGCATTTTTTGAACAATAAGCAGTACAATGCTCTAATGACTGGCATTACTGACTGACTGTAATGAGTGATTTACCATAAAATAAAAAAAATATGAGGAACAACATAGACATTTGAAGCAAAGTCAGGCACATTTTGCAAAAATATGGACAGGCGAGACGTATCAATATCGCTCAAAGGGGAATGTCTGGTCACAGTAACCCATTCTAGGATTTGAATACATTTTAGGCATTCAGGACTTTTAACAATTTACTTATACTTTTCTTAATGTTATTATAACTGTCTATGAACAAGTTTCAGCAGAAGAATTTAAGAATTTATAGTTTAATGAATTAAATAATTAAAACCATATATTCTTAAATTATTAAGCTGTTGCTTTGACATTACCATAGCATCCATAGTACCAACAAGGAAAAGAATTAAAGAAACTGCAGGCATAGGTAACTTTCCATCTTCAAAATATGAAACACTCTCATTGAGTAGAACAAATGGTGAAACTACAGAGGGAGCTCATTGCATGGTTAAAATGTTACTTTGTACTTGGTTTACAACATATTCAGTTCTTCAACCATTAGAGATTCTGGAGAAACAACAGGGGGTGGGAGGATGGCATAATGGTTAAGGTGTTTACCTTACAAACACAAGGTGCAGAGTTTGATTCTCACATGGGGTAATTGGCTAGACTTGAAATGACCCACAAGGGTAATTAGCCTAGTACTAATCTATGAACCTATGAACCTAAGTTGCAAAAGTCGAAGGACCATGGTTAAACTGTGGGAATTAAGTTTTCTGATACCACCAGGCTCTTTTTTTTTTGCCAGAACAGTCACTTGGCTGCAATGTCAAACTTCCCTTTTACACTATTTAAAAGACAAAAAAAGTTATAAAGTTATACCGCATTTGTAATATATTTTGTTTTACAACACACCCAGCTCTTCAAACATTAGAGACTTAAGAGTAAGGTGAAAAAGTCCAGACCCCCCAACAAACACGCAAACGTGTACACGCGCACACACACACCAACTGAATATGCACCTCAAATATTTGCTTGAGATCAAGTGAATGAATACATTCATAAATAATGGTCAGGAAATGTATCTCAGCTCACTGACATCAGACTCCTAGAGTACAACTCTGCTCTTTCCACTTTTTAGTTCAAAAATAAGAAATAAGGAACAAATCCGGAACAACATTTAAATATTTCTCTTATATACTTAGGAAGCTGACAGAATAATAAGCTTTGCATTGTCTAGCATTTTGTAAAGGATACAACAAACATCTGAAACTCACATGCATGACATTTAGTGACTGTAATACACAACAATTTTCCAGAGATCCACAAATTTTACAAGGAACAGACTAAAATAATTCTCAATTTCTTTGCTCAAGAATTGTGGATAAAGCCAAAATAATTTGAGTGAGGCCCCAAAGGGACAACTTTTAAATATTACTTTTTATCTATATGTTAACTAGATAAATCCACAGGAGGAAGTGTCTCTGTTCAGAGTGACCCAGAGATATTGTCTGATAGATTTGCTCACAATCACAACAGCAGCAGATAGACATGGAAGGATTCAAACCCTGCACATTGGACTACAGGAAGCAATTTGTTAACAGTATAGAGCCTTAAATACCAGATAACTCCGTTTCACTTAAAATGTTAACAGAACTACAACACAACAGGTGTTGCATAGACATGTATATTCCAAACAATGAAAGCTATGAAACTCTACCAAAAAAGAAGTTAAAGGAGGTATGGCAAATGGTGAAGGGGATTAAGTCTCCAGCTCAAGGGCACAGGGTTTGACTCTCCAACTGTGTGACTCAGAGCAAGTTAAATAATCAGAAACCCTTACCTGACTGGGACAATTTTACACACACACACATTTTCACTGCTGAAGTGTGCGGTAAAAGACATTCATTCTATCATTTCTCTGCTGATACTTCAGAGTGCATCTGACTAGCTTGATAACTTTCAGAAATGCAGTGCATGCTTTCTTTCCTCACACAACACAAGAAACATGTCTGTGGAAAGAATCAACCATTCTTAAGTGTCCTCAGCCTGGGGTTAGTTGTTTTAGTATTCCAGGGACTGGGCCTTTCAGGTGGCACACCCATTCACAGGGAGGGCACGTGCTCCTGTGTGCCACCCTTGCACTGCCTATAATGAGGACTAGAACTCTTAGCTGAGGCCCTCCTTTTCCAATGGAGCTAGAAATGTAGTGTAGTTGCTTCCCTCACCTAGAATTATGCTGTTTTGAAGGCTGCTTGATATCCCTGCCTTAAAGATATGGATGTTATGACACACTTTTAATTTCATTTGAATCTGATTGGCAGATCAAGTTAGATGCTTGTCATCATTCAGTTTGAATGAGATTTAGTTTGATGACTTTTTTAAAATCTGTATGAGTACTGATTTTAAAATGTAATTGTTTTGTTACAAGTGTCTTCTTTGGTATTTTTTTAAAGTATACAAAAATGTCTATCCAAAATGTCTTGTTAACTTTAAAAATAAAATTTATGTACATCTAAAGCTGCAGCAGCAGCAGCAGTGCATGTTTATATTTTGTTTAATTGATTAAAACACAGAGTCCAGCGATTGCCAATTTGTTGTCTTGTCCTTTTAAACTTATAAAATGAGTACAAAAAGCATTCAACAGCATCATAATCTTTAAAGAGTATGAGATAAAATACATATTCTTCAACAAAGTATTAGTTTAAGGGTGTGCACACTTATGCAACCAGCATATTGTACGTTTTTTTTTATTTTTTTTATATTTTTCCCCTAACAGATTTGTTTGTTTTTCAATTGAATTGTACAGGTTATAGGTCACATTAAAGGTGGGAAAAGTTTTGAAATGATTTATTGTGGTCTCATTTTTTTATATTACAAAAACCTGGCATTTAACAGGGATGTGTATACTTTTTATATCTACTGTAAGCTCAGTATTAGAATTATTTTGTCTGTCTAGCTACAGAATAGCCAAAGCGAATGTAAAAAAAAAAAAAGATTAGTAATGATAATATTGTATTTGCCAAGCAAAATAGGAACATAATGAGTCTCTGAGTAAAAAGCACTTGACAGGCTTAAATAAAATGGACTAATACTGAATATAGAAAGATGTAAGTTTGATAAGTCTGCAATAGAACTCTTTCAGCTAATATTTGCAAATAATAAAAAATGCACCAGAACAACATATAGAGAAAGAAATTAAGTTCAATATATAACAAAAGCATTTTCATTTTGGCTTTTTCAGGTTGTCAGTATAATGCAGCTGTTGCAGCTGTGAGATTTGGTACTGTCACTAAGTAATAATGATACTAGGGTATTTTCATCTGCTTTCACAGGTGATTTTAGTGTATGAGTCATTCACCACAGATGATGTGGGCATGCCTGATGTCAGGGATATTTCTGACTGAGGATGATAGCAGTACCACTGTCAGGCATGTTTATCATGGCAGACAAATTACCTATCCGTTCCACTGTCACAGTTGTGTTGCTTGTGAAATCTGGTCCTTAAATCCACAAGAACAGTGCAACACAGGGATTGAAAAGCACAGTAGTAGATGGCACACCCTTATCCTCTGCCATCCATGCAATTGTGGGCACTGATGGTTCCACCAAGCATAGAGACAGCAGTAGGTGGTGGCACTTCACCATAATAAGCTGACCAATCCATTGTACATCGTAAGCAACTGGCTTATTACAGTTAGATCTATGTCCCATCCAATGAAAAGCAAACAGAAAACAACACCAACCAGGTGGCCAGATCCATGAGATAATGACCCCCTCCACACTGCCCCTGCCATTCAGGTCTTGTTTCTGTGTCCTACCCCCAAAACTCTTATCAAGGGTATCAGAAAATGTCAGAGATTCAGTCTGCATAGCTAGGCTTAAAAAGACCATTTTGGGCATTAGCCTACAACACACCTGTGATGAAAGGAGGTACTGCCAGCACAGCTATCTGGAATTTTGTAAATAATTATATGTCATTTCTGAATATCAAACTGATTCATACAAGATGCTGGTGTTACAAATGTATTAGAACTGTATGTCATGTGTATATCAAACTGTTTGTGCAGACATCTGTGTTGAAAAGGTATTTGTAAAGTGCTTGTGTCTGAAATGTATGCACAGTGTGCCCTACTACAGAGAACAGAAATGTACATGCACTATTGTAACTGTTTAAATGTATATGTTGTAGAGGAAACTGGTGGGTTAACCTCAGTCTAGCAAACTTTAAACAAATATCTGAAATTAAATCACTTTATAGGCTGGGCCATAAAGATGGTATCTCACAGGTTTCAAGGCAGCCAGAGATACAAAGTCTGTACTAGGAAGCTTTCTGTATTGTCTTTGGGGTGAACTAATTACTAGTCCTGAAGTGTGGAGGAATACAATTGTTTTATGGCTTCCAGCACCTGCCAAAGATCTGAGCAAAAGCCCTTGTGTATGTATTCTTACAGGTAGGTCCTAAGTCCTGCCAGCTTCCAGCAATGGGGGTTTTGCATGGGAACTAGAAGTCAGATGACCAGAAATTATGTCATTCTACAAGCAAAGTAGGTAAGAGTGTATCAGTGTTGAGAGTGGTGGTTGTATGTATGTGATGTGTGTTTGTGAAAGGGGGGTGTAGAATGTGTGGTGGTGGGTTTTCTGTCTTTCAGTGTTTAGTGTGGCCTTGGAGTTAGTATATATAAGTAGCGGGGGTGTGGGGGGCACAGCCCCCCACATGGAGGGTGCAGGGCGGCTTACCCTCCCTGGTTATAGGAAGGGTAGGTGTATGTGTTTGTTTTCTTGTGTTCATGCGTGTTGTTTTGCTTTCTTGTAGTGTCGGGAGTTATATTTGTGTTTGTATATGTGGTGTAGTGTTTTCTTGACATTCATGGTTTTGGTTGTCAGGTTTGCGAGTTTTCGGCTTTATAGTCTCGAGATACTGAAATTCGATATTTCCTCTGTATTTCGAGATTATAAAGTGAATCCCTGAGAATATATACTTAGTATTTTCATGTTATTTTATTATTTATTATTAAATATAGCTAAACCTTTCATTGTGGCTGATCTTTGTAGAGATATTTAAGTTCTGAGAGTACTTGCATATTTATTTGGTGACACTGTGTGGGCCACTCCTAATAGCCCTGCTCTTGGTCAAACTACCATTTGTTTTAGTATTAATATTACACAGTAAAACTGGACACTCTTTAAGGGTCTGGGCAAAAGGGGGCATAGCTAGTAAACCTGTGCCAGCCTTTCCCAGGTGTGTGTGTGTGTGTGTGTGTGTGTGTGTGTGTGTGTGTGTGTGTGTGTGTGTGTGTGTGTGTGTGTGCAAATCAAATCTCAAAGTGTGTGTGTGTGTCAGCTATGTAAAGCACTGGCTGCACAGAGAGAGTGTTGTAAGACTTGGCTTGAAACCCTGACTAAGGACTCAAATCTATAGCTGTGCCAGTGGGGAGTCTTACTGGGGATCTGGAGAAAGACAGAGGAACCAGCCCCGGACTGACTGTAGTCTCTGTGTCCTCCTAAGGGAAATTGCTCTTGATGCAGTGAGCTGCATCTGGAAATACTGTGTGTGTACCTACTATCCTCCCATTGAACGTTCCCCCACAGGTGCCAGTGGTGAGGATTCAGGCTCCTTGATTACTGGTCCAGTGGTAGGTCATCACAACACTTATGAACCTATGAACTTGTGAACCTTCCTTCAACATATTTTATTTAAAAAAAAAAATTCTTCTTTAAAACTGTAAAAACTGTGTCTTACAAATGTGCAGTGAATGCCATCACCTACTGCTGTCCCAGTTGCTACAGCTTATACCCTCCCTGCGTGGAGCACTACAGCCCTCAGGTTTTAATTAAAACTGTTTGCTACAATGTAGCAAGCAGCTGCTACAGTTTAGACAACACACAGAGTGATATAGCGCTCAGGTTTGATTGCCAATGCAATACAGGCAAAAATCAGGATCAGCTGATCATACCCAACCCCAATACTTTGCACTCATATTTTAGTTTTAAAAATATTTCTTTTAAACTGTAGCAAACTGCTTCCTGTAAATGTAGCAAACAGTTGCTACAGTTTATACCCCACCTGCATGGAGCACTGCAGTGCTCAGGTTTTAGTGTATAATTTTTTTCTTTTACTTTTAAACTGTAGCAAACTGCATGTTACAGTATAGCAAGCAGTCTCAGATTTGACTGCAAATGTAATACTGTCAAGATCAGGATTGGCTGATCGTGCCCCCCAATAATTTGCACCCTGGACATTTGCCCCACTCACCCCACCCTAGCTATGCTACTACCTGTGTCTATAAGAGACACAAGTGCACAGTTCAGCAACATCTGCAGGGGCTGTGTTCACCTACATGCACACTAACATCTCCCTACTTTTGAACAGCTTTCCAGACTCTCTACAATTGTCAGACTATGGCATAGAACACACATGCCCCTTTAATATCATTAGGCCCTCTCTGCACAGTGTCTATTGCCATCCCTTGTCCTCCCCACCTGTGCACATGATGACAACTGTGCCTTGCACTCAGTGTTCCGTTACCAGGGTAGCTTGTGTCTGATGTACAATGTGACCAGTCTATACACTGCATACCATAGTCTGGTTGTACTATAGCATGCATCAGTGTTACTGTTTGTTATGCCTCATCTGACCCATAATTGTGAACCAGATACTGCCTGTTAGCCACTGCCATGAAGTACTGTACCCATCTCCTCCCAGTGTTGTCATGCTGTCATGGTCATCCCCAGCAGCCAGGTTCTCCAGTGACTTATTACTGGGCCCCTTCTCCACTGCTTGCTACAACATATCTTTAGCAACAGTGGCAATGCTCTGCTGTTTTTATCTGCATATCAACATACTGTACAACACTGGTCATGTCAAATATGTTGCTGCAGGTTATCAAAATATACTGCAGGATGTCACAGGATGTGTCTAAGCAGCAGAAGCAGTCCTTCATAACTCCAAACATATGCTTGAAGATGGTGCAGGGCTGGACAGTGCAGAGTCGTGTGCATTCTCCGCCATGGTCTCTGAATTTCATATTGGTGACCTCATTATAATAATGTTACTCATTTTTATTTCATTAGCCAGCCATCTGTAAAACCTGCTAGTTGTGGTATTTTGCATTCTTCTGTGACTATGTTAAAAATTTCTAGTCCAGCTTTCTATAAATGTATACGAGGAGGAATTTTGATTTTAACATTTTAAAATTTCAGAATTTTGACATTTCAAAATTGTGTATTCAGTATCGTGCCTTCTAGTATATTCCTTTTCAGAAAGTTGACATGGATTCATAACTTTCACTGTTATGTCTTTTTGTGCAAACACTAGTGTAACAACATCAGCCTGAGGTACTCAATAATAGCACTAGACTCAGCATTGCAAAGTTATGATGCAGCTTCAGTTCAACACAAAATACCAGCATGTAGATCCAGAATTCATACGTGTGCCCCTTCCACTCAGTCATTGCTAGGAATCTTCCTATACACTTGAGTTTGCCTGCAGGGCTACATATTTCTGTATCAGCTTCATCCTACTATAGACACTTTGAGAAGCTTTTATAAACATAATGTGATATTACAAAAGCATCCGCCTCTGTACCTCTTTTAAAGCTTACTTGGATTCCATGTATTGAGAGTTTGCCTTGCCATTCAGATTCAGTGTTTGGTACAGTAGTCACTGAATAAAGGAAAAATGCCTCCTGAACACTTTCCTCAGTTATAGTATGTCTTTTACTACCCCAGTTCTACACTCTACAGAAACATATCCTATCTTATGCTACACACCGCTCTGACTCAGAATGTGAACGGTTATATCTCATGCATTTGCCACCACTGCATTCACTTCACTTTTCATGCACGTGTACTTGACCATTATCATGCTTTTTACTGAATTTTTCTTTTTTTTTTTTGTGTTTTACCTCACGTAACGTTTTGTCTTTTTATGAGTTCAGCCTCTCCAGAAATTTGAATTGCCTTTTCCAAAGTTAAACAAACTTCCCGCTATAACTTTTGAGACAGCACAGTATCAGTCAGTCCTACTCTAAATTTATTTTGGCCAACTTTGTGTGGTTAATCCCATAATATTCACGCAGTTCATATGAGTGCCTGACAAATGGTTCCACTGACACTCCCTTAGCATGGACACATCTATGAAAGCATACCTTTCGTGAACAATATTTTTTGGCAAAAAATTTACATTGAGATTATTTATCAAAGTCAAAGTAAACTTTATTCTCATTTACAACTACACACGTACAGCCTAAATGACATTTTGTGCATCAACTCAGCTCTTGAGATTACAAAGAAAAGTGAAACAACACATACAAGCAGAGGAATAAACATAACTAACAAATATAATACTACTCCCAATACAAGCAAGAAAGATCAGAGACAATTACCAACACTCATATACGAAAGGAATACTCTCCCGAGTTAAATTAATTATCCTATTTAACTTACGTACTAACGTACAAAACACAATACAGATTGAAATGCCTAAGTTACTTGTCTAATATTGTACTTGAGTGAGTTAAATAATACTGACTATGGCTATAATAAATAAATATTGGGGTCTATATTACAATGTCAAAACTTTGTAATATGAGCGACACATATTCATCGAAACCTATTTAAGTGATTCAATGAATACTTTACAGGGCAAAGATGTAGTTGGCCAACTACACAGTGTTGCCCTTTTCTCCACTGTAGTGCAATCTCGGAGTTGGTATATTTAGTTACAGGGATGTGGGGGACAGAGCCCCCCACGTTGGGGGGTGTAGGGGTGTTTGTAAGTGTGTGTGTGTGTTTGTGCAAGCAAATTCTTTCCCAGGGAAAGAATTTGCTGTTTTGACCATTTGTGCTTTAGTGCGTTCAGTTTTTACATGTTGACGAAGAGGTGTTCACTTAAATGCCTCTTCAGTGTTATAATATAGACCCAAGTATTATACTTACTTGGAATATATGTAAGTATATATTGCACAAATAAATAAAAAATTGACTTATGTGTCCAGACACTGGCTCATATTTAACACTAATATTTATTTTAATATTTATCACTGACCCATATTTAACACAACAGTCATCAGAAAATGAAAATGAACTATAAATGGCATATGTGTATTTGCTCATGGAAAACTTAAATGTTTACTGGATTCCTTCCCTTTTTCCAACTTGGATGCTATTCTAAAGCAGGCAAAACTCTGCCTCTGTGATGGCCAGATAAATGACTTCTAAAAGTTAATGTTTCTGAAAGGATGAATTTGGTTATCCTTTATTTATGTTGATCTTTTTGCTGAAAAAGAGTAAAATGACTATTCCGAGACAGAACAGCAACTTTTCAGTAAAAACAGATTCATTTGACCTCTGTTGCTTCTCCTCAGCTGCTGTGTATGTTTTCTGGCTCTGGATAACATTTTCCTTTCAAAATTCAGTTGTTTTAAATAATAAATATACCATGTCATCCAGCTGAACTACTCAATTCTGGTGCTAGGCTTGGGATTACAAAGTTATGGTGCAACTATAATTCCACACAAAATGGCAGCTAATTAAGTTGCAGTTCCATCACATATTTTTCTTCTCAACAGACTGAAATGTCATATGCATTATGGGTACTCAGCAGTCTTAGTGGTACAGTGGGGTTGCCACCTTCACTGTAGCAAAAAATACACCAAAGTTGCACCTCTTGCACAGCCCCTAACCCTGCCTCTTTCCTTCCCTTTCTCCACCCACTCCACCTACTTTCTGTCTCATTTTATTTTCAATCTGATAAACCTCATTAGCATAAAACAGGAATCAGAATAAGCCATAATAACATTAACACAGCCTGAAGAAAAGGTAGCAAGTTTCATGACAGCCATACCTCTGAAATGTCCAGATTTTCACAAAATGTACAGATTTTTTGCATTATATTTTTGATCTGTTCCTCATAAAATTTGCACTTTTCTGGCATATCACTGAGGACTGAAGTCAATAAATAATGACACATATTTGAGATTCACAATTGGACAGCCATGGTGGTGCAGCGGTTAGCATTGTCGCCTCACAGCAACAAGTTCTCCGGTTTGATCCTCAGCTGGGGTGCCTTCTGTGCGGAGTCTGCATACCCTCCCTGTGGTCGGGGGGATTTCATTGACCCTAGGTGTGAGTGTGTGCCTTCTGTGGAAGGTTGGGTGCCAGGCTGGCAACTCGACACCATAAAACTCTACTGCCACTCATGAGTGGACAAGTGATCTGCTGTGGTGACCCCTAACTGGGAAGAAGATTTGAGTTTCACAATTCATAACCTTTAGAAAATGCATGCTAATACAAAACCTGTTAGTACAGCAACTTTCTAAATTTATAAGAGCAATATTTAAAATCTGTCCCTATATTTAGGTCCTTTTCCCCTGATTATTTTTGGTCTGTCCAGAATTCTTGCATTAAGAAGTTAAGAGTTATGATGACAACTAAATTTGTAATATGAACAAACAGTAATTGTCATCCAAATTCAGCTAGATAAGGGCAAACAAACTGGGAAGTAAGAGAAAAGGTAAAGGTAACCTGCACATTGTTTATAGGGAATTGCATGTGACCCAAAGTGTGTGTGTGTGTGTGTGTGTGTGTGTGTGTGGGGGGGTCAAACCAGCTGACAAAAATGGATGTCAAGAAATTTATTACTGATAATGGAATCTTTACAATTTTTAGAACATTTAACCATCTGGTTATGACCGGAGAGGCCCTGCCATAATTTTTTGTAGTACATAGGTTGGTACTAGGCTATCGGCTCTAGGGCCTATACAAGCTTAGCCATAACAATTCCCTGGCTATTTCTTCCCACACTATTTACTTCCCTGGACCCCTGTCTAGCAGGACGACTGACGTGATCCCTGGGGTGAATTTCCTTTCTCCTATCCAGTCATCAAGGTTCCTTTTGAAGAGAGCCAAAGAGGTGCTCTGCTTGACATGTATGGGCAGTCTATTCCAGAGTCTGGGGAGTCTCTGGATCAGGAACCTATCCCTCCAGCATGTTTTGTTTATTGTAATGACAAGGTTTAGATCCCTGGAGCGTGTGGCTCTGAGAGATTGGGATTTCTTTAAGTGTAGCTCTGGGTTTGACATGGCCTTGTATGTTAAGTAGAGATCGCCTCGGAGTAGACGATATGCGACAGAGTATAAGTGGAGTTTTTTAAGACGGTCAGCATAGGGCATCTGCTTTAGGCCTGTGATTCTTTTAGTGAGGTATTTCTGTGGTCTTACCAGTTTTTGCAGATGTCTTGAGAGGTACATACCAAATGGGGCGTTGTATTCTATAATGGGGATGAAAAGCCCTTAGTGATGAGGTGTGCCATATAGAAGGATTTCCTGACTGTTGTGGTGATGTGGTTATTGAAGGTGAGACCACTGTCCACCTGCGTCCCTAAGTCTCTTATCACACTTTCAGTGTTTAGTGTACTGCCACCTATGTGGTAATTCACGGGTACATGTTTTTTCCCAAAGGGGATAACTATACATTTCTTGGCATTGAGCTTGAGCCCATGGCTCTGGCACCAAGCATCTGTTTCTGTAAGGCCCTTTTATAGAGTATCGACATAATTTGGGCATTCAATAATGGCTCCCAGTTTGCAGTCATCTGCGAACTTTGTTAGCCAGAGTCCCTTAGTGTTGGCCTGTACTTCAGAGAAGTAGATGCCAAACAAGAGAGGTCCAAGGACTGAACCCTGAGGTATTCCACTTGTCACTTGTCTGGAGCTGGATTTGGAGTCAGCTACTTTACAGTGTGGGATCTGTCAGTAAGCCAGTTGACAACCCATCGAGTGACGTAGGGATTAATGCCCAGCTTAGTAAGTTTATCTATGATTCCAGATTGGGGGATGGTGTCAAAGGCCTTGGTGAGGTCCAGATAGGCAGTGTGGCCTGCCTTACCCTCGTCCACGGCTCTGGAGACTGACTCGAAGAAGTCAATCAGGTTCAGGAGACAAGATCATACAAGGAATTTTACCTGTTCAGTGTAATTCTGTTTAAAGTGAAAGAGGTGCAAAAAGTATTGCAGTGTTAAATGTTTTACAGCTTTGAAACCTATGATAATGTTACCACTGCAACATAATTCTTAGAGCAAAGGAATTTGTAGGTGCTCTAGTGTACTACAGCATAATGAAAACCAGAAAGAGGAAAAAAAAAGAAACTCTATGAAAGCAAATTATTTTATGGCTTTGACAGTTATGAGTAGTACTGCCTCAAAGACAGCAGCAAAATGATTTTTGAAAGCTGTAATGTACTTTGCACTGCCACTCAATAAATAAAATAGGTAAAGATGAAGTGTGGCAATGCAAAGTGTATTATGGTTTTTAAAGCTGCTTTACCTTTTTGTCACTTTTTCGTGACATGTGTTCATGTTCTTGAGCAACAATAGAGCATTCTAGCTGTGAAAGTTAACAAAATTCCCATCTTGTATTAGAAAGGTGATTAACAGAGTTGTCTTTTTCCTGATTTCAGATCACAATCATGCAGTTTCATATTTCATTATATACATCTTTTAACTTACTGGAGAATGTCTGCAGCTAAGACACGTTGCTAAAGTCTATATTTAAGTGGGAAAAAAGCCAGAATATCACCCGAGTGTGAGCGACAATCTACAAATTATCATTTTAATGACAGTCGCCGACTGTTTACTTGTATTTATAGAGTAAGCCTCAGAATGGATGAGTTGTAGTGAGCTTAAAGTTACAAGTTTTATATGAATTTCAGCAAAGTTATTTGCAAAAAAATTCAGCTATGTCACTGTATAATGTGGATTCATTTTTTTCTAATCACAAACTCATCTTTTGATGATAAGCAACTTGTTGAGATAAGCTTGCAAATAGCATTATAATTAAATGTACTTGAGGGAGGTCTTCACTTCCTCACCCCACGCCCCATTAGTGCAAACTACATCCAAGGTCACATTTCTGTTGGGGTAAGGAGGTTCAGTTTTGATGAGTTCTAACTCAGTAAGACTAGGCTGGAATGACTGACACATTTTACATGGCACTCCACTGCTGCTGCATGTTGATGGACTGTTTTGATTTTCACCTGGTGCTGTTTAGAGGTTTCTGGCTCTGACTAAACCCATATGACCAGGGTTTAACTAGTTGCTCAAACACCAAGTAGCTGGCTCTGGAGGAGTAGGCATGAGTAACAAATGCCCACTCATACACCCTGACATAGGAAGTTGATGGAGTCCCACCATATAGACTCTGTTTAGGTGACTGCCTAGAAGTGTAACAGGATAACAGGATATCTGGAAACTGTAAGCCCTGTCAAGGAGTATACAACACTTCAGCTGAGCATCATGGGCATGTAGAGGCATATACCTACACTAGCTCAGAGCAGCAGGCATTACACCATGTTGTTTGGTAGGAACTTAGGTTATCGGCACACAACAAATCTCCTTATCTATTTTGGATAGTGCCTGTTACAATCTCTAATTATCATCCCATTCACCAGATGTCTTAGGATATCTTAGGATGCTGGGATTAGGGGAATAAATGGGCTAGCAGACAATAGTGACTGGTTAATTGGGTGGTTAAGGGGATAGGGGAATGAAGCCAAAATGATAATTAAAAACATTACTAACATTCATTTTATTAATGTGATAAAAAAAGGTTAACATCCTCCTGCCACTGACCACTCAAGCACAACTCGGTTAGAGGCCTTAGTAAGGATACTCAGTTAGTCAGCTCAGCAGGACTAATGCATTCTGGGTATGCTATAGAAATAACATCTGCAGGCAGGGTTAGTAGCATTAGTCAGGAGTGAGATACCCTAGCAAGAGTAGCAGAGTTACGGCTCTCCGAAATGGTTAACACAGTTCAACATACTGAAAGCTCACAATCAAGTTAGACAGCTCCTAGCACAGGTAACAAAACTGGGGCATCGGCTACATTAATCTAGTTAGAGTCCCAGAATAGCTCTAGAAGCCAGGAAACTCCCATCTAGGTGCAAGTGGTTCAGAGACTGCATAAAGGTTAAAGAAGAGAATGCCCTTCAGAAGCTTTAACTGAGTCAGTCAAAGTGCTCCTTCACATTCACTGTGGTGAGTATTACTTCTCTTTAAGCAATCTGTAGGCAACTTACACTATATTTATTTAATTTATTTTATTTATTTGCAGTTTGTTAACTGGGAAAGTCCACTGGGCCGAAAATGAGCCCGTTTTCAATGGAGGCCCGGAAAGGAAAGCTCCATATACAAATATTACAAAGCTAATAGCAACAAAGTTAACAAGTACAATACAATTTTCAAAAACTACTAAAGCACAATAACATATAAGACAGAATAATAAAATTTCAGCAAGGTGTTGTAACAAAGCATTGAATGAAATTAAAACACAAGTTACATCTATCTCTGTATCTAAATCTATGTATATTTATTATACGTGTGTGTGTTTATACATATCTATATCTATATATATATGTGTATGTATATGTGAGTCTGTTAGCTTGTGTGTAGATATATCCTTTGTTTTACTCTTATGTAAATGTTCTTGTTCAAAGATAAGGGCATTAATGACATTTGCTTTTTCCTAACTCTCACTTTTGTGTTAACGCTGTTGTTGTGTGGTTCAGATTGATAGTGATGGACTTTTTCTTCTCAATCACCAACTAAAAACAGTTATGCATTATCACAACATACTGATTAGCAAACAAATTAATTTATGAATAAGTCAGGGGACCAAGCAAGATTAACAAATCCGGAGGGGGGGGGGGGGAATCAGAGGAGAGTTAGGAAAATCAAAAGCACCGGTTCAAGAAAAAATCTCCCCCCAAAAGTGGCATTAGACTGTGTACTCACAGTCTGAGTGTACTTTTCAGCATGGCAATATACCTGAAACTTAAAGAAACAGTAGCAGTGCTTGCATGCATTTCCCATTAAATCACAATATTTCTTGATCTTACTTACTGAGAATGCAGCACAACTATTTGTTGTTCAGACAAACATTTAATTAAGAATATCAGAATAAGATAACCTTTTGTAAATAATGTCCCTTGTATTTGCTTTTATACCTGGTGCTTAAAATCTGCTGTGGTCACTAAGGTAATGCAAAAAAAGTAGCCAAGAGCATCACTTTCATGGACCATAATGCATTTTATACGGCAGTGCACTAAAGGTTATTTGGCAAGCAACACGACCAGTCTGTGATTACATCCCAGCACAGCAGTGCGGGCAAATAATTTATTCAAACATTTATAATGTAATAGAAAAGACAGGTACTGGCAGTATGCCTCCTGAGTTTGTACTGGAATTGATGTCATTTAATATCCTTAAAGGTGATATCACAGACAGACGTAAAAGAAAGTGTGTCTATAGATATTAAAAAAACAGAAAGCAAGAGGTAAGATATGGTATCAAAACAGAAAAATTCACATTGGCATTAATATTTCATTTTATATTGATAGATCTAAATGTGAAGTACTGTATCTTTTTGCAAAAACTCAAGGACAGAATCCACAACAAGACAGAGAGAGAGAGAAAAAGTGAGTGTCTCTGAGAGAGAGATTAAGAGAAACAGAGACAGAAATAGAAGCAAAGTGAACACACACCTGGGAATAGCTGCATCAGATTACCTAATGATTCTCTGACAATATGAGAAGGCAGGTAGTAGGCTGGGAGAGCTGCTGTACTGCAACTGAGTAGGCATTACTAGCTGAAATGAAGGAGTTGTTATCTGACCGAACTGATCATTTGTGAGATCCTATCTGAGCACGACACGCAGGTCTGAAGATCTTGTCTCTGCAAGAGTACAGACAGGCTGGGAGAAGCACCAAGGGAGGCAGTTAAATGATATATTATGGAATGCCTGCAGGAAGAAATCAAGCAGGAAGGCCAAGGAAGCATGATTTGCAAGACGAAAGGGAGAGAACAAAGAAGAGCTAAAAACTTACACATTTCAACAGAAACAAGGAGGTAGAAGTACAAGAACCAAGTGGCATAATCAGCAGTAGATGAAGCTGAATCATATATATATATATATATATATATATATATGTGTGGGTCCATATCTATTCATCGAACGTTCATTACAGCGACACGCACTTCATCGACACGAAAACATCGAAACTTCAGATCATCGAAATTTCAGGTAAGCTATCCTCCCCCTCGCAGGACCCATGGTAGCACTTGTGGCTATATTGCGAAGTAAATAACAACGTTGTGTAGGGAAATTGTAGGTAGTGATGTGAACCATACGCGTTGTACCAGAAAAAGAAGTGCTACCATGGGTCCTGCGAGGGGGAGGATAGCTTACCTGAAAATTCGATGATCTGAAGTTTCGATGTTTTCGTGTCGATGAAGTGCGTGTCGCTGTAATGAACGTTCGATGAATAGATATGGACCCATATATATATATATATATATATATATATATATATATATATATATATATATATATATATATATATATATAGGCTGAAACACAAAGTGATGAGGTCTTGAATTACAGAATGTTGAACAGTGTAAACAACATTGTTCCCATGCTTCTGCAATGGCCATGTCCACATCATTGTGCCTTGTGTGAGCTCTGAAAAAGCTGACTTTGCAATAAATAGTAAACCTTGTTTAAAAGGCCAATCCCAAGTGCTGAGAGAGCATTCAGAATAGTACTGAAGGCTACCTCTCCACAGCGACATGTGGGGTCATAGTGACAATGATGAAAGATGCTGATATGTCAATTGATGTTATTTTGTTCAGTTTTCCTATTGCACACTACACATATCACTTCTGCTTTACTGTATATCTTCTGCTGTAATAGTCCATACTCAAGTTGAAAAGGGTCATTTGTACCAGCCATCAGACCCAGAAAGCAAACATTAATAAATCAGTATAACTTCAAAAATGTATTAATACACACAAGGCTAGTCAGTAGAAAATGGTAGACTGAATAAAAGTAACAGCTTATAAAATGTGTTGGTGTAATGGACAAACTGAATGGACTTAGTAGCCTTCTTTTAAAGTAGATGCTGTAACTTTATGACTTTTTCCAAACCACCTGGTTCAAATATTGCTGAAGTATTTGAAAATTAGTGAAATGACATTGCAGGCTAGTTCTGATTTTATAAATTCTGACTTTCTTGGGGAGGGAGTTGTAACATTTTGTTTCTTAAGGCACCTAGTTAAGAAGCATAGTACATACATTGTTGTGCACTCCAGGGCAAAATTATAAATAAAACAAAGACACCGCTGTGGACTGCTGTTACTGCAGAGAAGCTACACACCAATTGTACCAGAGATGGGGGATTTTGTTAAACTAGAGGAAGAAACAAAACACAAAATGCTGCCTTACGGAATGTGTCATTATACGCAAGTGTGAAGATAAGCTGCAAAGCCGTATCATCTCTCTCCCTTCATTTGTCAACTAATACATAACAAATGCAAGCAAATAAATGCATACTAAACAGTAAGCAGAAATGTACTTAGATTAACAAGTTCCTTTGCCTTGTTGCCCCAAAACATAACAACGTTTTTAGACTGTTGCACTTAAGCCTCAACTGTGGGACAAATTTGGTTGGGAATGTTACCAAATAAATTATTGTATTAAAAACTGATACAGATCGCTTTAATATAATATGCCGTTCACTGGAATCATTTCAGCTCTTTAAAGTAGTGTGTGTGTGTGTGTTTGTATGTGTCTGTGTGCACATACACGTTTGCATGTGCACATTGTGAATATGAGGGTGTATGCTTGTCTTTGTATGTGGCTATGTTGCATGTGCATGTTTGAATGTGCAGATACACACGTGTGTATGCATGTATGTGTGTGTGTGAATGTATGTAGATATATATATATATACATACATATATAAATATGTGTGTGTGCACGTACATCTGTATTACGTGCATGTCCAAATGTATATGTCAACATAAGTTTATTATTACAGATTGAGGGGAGTATGACATGTGACCTTTTTGCACTAATGTCAGACTTCGTGAGAATGCTGCAGTAATCTAGTGACTGAAGTCACTGAAAATTATAAACTCAACAGGGCATCAGTGAGAAACAGATGAAGTACTATGCAGTCTCACTGTATCATTTCAGAGACACTGCTAGTTTAATGCTAAGATTCTGAAAGCCAGTACAAGAACAAATATAACTGCTACCTGTTCTGCTGTGGAAGGTGCAATAGTAAAGAGAAGATGTTGTCATATGAACGGATTAGCAAGATGTCCTCAAAATTTAGGATGGTCCTCCTCCTTCTACATTATGTTTAATTAATGGTTGCACATATACCGATACACATCACTTCCTTGTCATTAATTTTACACCTCATGTGAACCTGTAATCTCCAACACCAATGTAAAGAATGAAGGAGGTGAGAACTAGTGTTACATTTCACCCTAAACAAAATCAAAGTTATGATCATTGACAGACTGGTATATCAACATTTGTGCAATGGCAAGTTCAGACCTCTCTCTGAGATTCATTAGTGTATTCTGAATGCTGAAAGATTCCTCTAACTAAAAAGGAAATCCAAGTTAAATATAAACTGCATGCATCAGGTATCACAACTAAGTGGAATTCCCACAGGAACTAGTCACAGTGTGCTATGCACTTTATTCCTGCTTTAACTTCCTAGTAAGGACTCCATAGCAAAATTTCAGGTGGCTCGCCTAAGCATCAGTTTACCCCTGTGCAGTATATCATTAAAACAACATGAAGTTTTCTCATTTATCACACTATATTCCAGACAACTCAAACATTCAACTTTAAAGAAGGAGAAAGACTCAATAAAGGAGGCAGAGTGAGAAGAGAAAACACAGAGGGCCAGTTCAGAAAATGTACATTGCACAGTATTTTGCTATTTTTGATTATAGAAAACTCTTAGTTTCAGAAACCATATATATTTAGTTATGAAACTGTTGCCTTCTGTTTTATGACTGTTATGAAGTAATGATGTTATTGGAGACTCAGACATTCCTCAAACACATTCTGATTTCATAGACGACTCTGTTTTTTTTTTCCAGACCTCCAAAATCTCACTCACTTATTGTGCTACCATTCCAAATTACCACTGATCACTTACTGTAAGCAAAGGTATTGTCTTCACTGAAAGGAAATAATTTATCATAGTAAATGCTGATTTAAACCTTAGAGCAAAACTCATGCCCTGATTTAACACTTACAAAAAAAAAGCTTCTTACTGTTCTCATTTAGGAGACTCCATATCACCTCAACTTTACCGCTTTAAAATGATAAGCATTCAAGAGGACTCACTGGAAAAAAATGCAGTACTTAGCTTTACTTCAGGCTGCTTGGCAAAAAAAAACTACTTACACTAGAGAAAAATGCCAATTTACACACTGAGGGAAAGTAAAGCTTCATTCGCATTCCACACTTACTATTTAATGACTTAAGATGCTAGCAACTTTTAAGGAGAGACATTTTTCAGTCAGTCATTTCATTTAAGTTAACGCTCACACTGCTACATAATTAAAGGATCTAAAAAAAAATATCTGACTCTACCGAGCACACATCAAGAAATAAGAGGAGGATATTAGTAATACAAAAGCTCGGCTGTATGCTGTAAGTTCCTGGCAAAGTAGAAATTCCACTAGTAACTCCTAAGTGTACCCTAGGAAGCTGTGTCTGATGGTGGAGTCAGGTTACTACATTATGTCAGCTGCTTCTGACAGGAACACGTCTCTGTAATTGGGATTGTAGTCTTACATTAACTTACCCTGTCAGACTGTAGCTCTTCGTCTTGACATAACCTGCATAGGAAAGATTTCTCTCTGCACAGTGTCTGACTAGTGGTGAGGAAGACTGTTCCACCTACATTCAGTCGCACCCACTTGTCACTGTTACTCCTGCTGTTGCTTTTTCCATCCGTGTTGTTGTTACAAATTAGTTGCTTGGAAGTTTGTCTCCTCTCTGCTGCTGCCATCTTCACATCTCCCTCCCTGACTTCTTCCTGAATTCAGTACAAATAAGAAACAATGCTAGCAGCTGGAAACACAGCTTTCTGGGAATAGTAGTTCTGAAGTTATTTGGTCCAGTGCCAAGAAGACAGATGTTCTGGTACAAAAGAGGCTTTGAAAAAAATCAAGTCAACTGAAGTTCCCAGAAAATGTAGGACCATGAGAAAGAATCATTTTCACTTGTGGGTGGGACATGTGTATGTGTGAGAAACTGAGAGTGAGACGTATGGGTAAACCAGCTTTCTAAGTTTATATGTATATGGTTAGAGAAAAATTATCATTTTACTGTCTCGGAATGCGTGTGTGTTCTTGTAATCATGCAATGATTGCACCATGATTTGTGCATTTATCCAGAGACAGTGCTTTCAATATTACCAAGCCATGTACCCTACCTTTATATTGAAGATACAGTATTATGTTAATTTTTTATTACACATGCTGTTGTCTGCCTAATGGGTGGAGGACAGCAGAGGTTTCAGTGTTCAGACAAATATTATAGCATAGCTTTGTCTACAGATTGCACTGCCACATGTACATTATTTGCTGTTTGTACCTGTGTGTGTGTGTGTGTGTGTGTGGGGGGGGGGGGGGTTATATGGGTGTGTGTGTGTGTGTGTGTGTGTGTGTGTGTGTGTGTGTGTGTGTGTGTGTGTGTGTGTATTGTGGTTTCCCATTGACTTTTCAAACATGACAATTTCAAAAATGAAAATACTGTGATTATAAGACTGCAATCTGTGAATGCCAAGGACCACATAATTAAACACCCAACACCCCCCACACACACACACACAATTTTGGATTCATATTAGCACTTTTTCATGTGTCTTCTCAAGTCAGGAGATTCAGTGTTTAATATGCTTCACTCTTCTGGTCCTCAGCATTCCCAGCTTTTGAGTTTCTCATCATGGCATTTTCATTTTCCATACTGTTTCATTTGAAAATTCAGTTGTAAAGCTATGTAATACATTTACTATCAAAATCCAGAAATGTACTTCTTCATTTAATCATGCCATCAAAATAAAATGTTGAAAATAAAAATGTTTTTATGCCAACATTTCAAAACATGTTAAAGCCAATTTTCAGTATGTGATGTTTTGGAAAAAATGACCGTTGAACTGCATTTGCCGTCGGGTTATCGGTATTATGTATTCGCTAATTGTACTTTCGATTTAACAAAAGTTTGAAATGATACATTGGACAATACTGTACTTGAAGAAGTGCACTTCTGGATTTTGATAGTAAACCTATATATATATATATATATATATATATATATATATATATATATATATACATACACACACACACACACACACACACACACACACACACACACACACACACACACACACACACACACACACACACACTGTCTATATTAAATGTTCGAACATCTAAAATGTCGAACATTACATGGTCAAGACCAAATGTTCGACATCTGGATGTTCGAACATCAAATAAAAAAAAAAAGAAAATCGCACTTTAACAGCATTCAGTGCAGAAAAGGGAAATTTTCTCTATCTGCACCATACAGCGCCGTTGAAAGTCACTCTTCGAACACTTAAAATTTGGAACGTTTGGTCTCGACCATGTAACGTTTGAAATTTTGAGCATTCAAAATTTGTCATAGACCTGATAAACAGATATAGATACTAATCTGTTCATCTATGGATATAAATAAACAGATATAGATATGAATCTGCTCTGTTCTGTTTCATCAAATGGACAGATGTTCATCATCTCTAACGTCGATGTTAACACATTGATAGAGCATCAACACATTCTGTACATGCTCTGAGGATTAACTCTGGAGCAGGCTAAACCAAACCAAGTTTTTTTTTTTGTTTTTTGTTTTTTTTTTGCAAGGGGGCAAGCCCCACCTGCAGCTCTCATACCTCTTGCTAAATATATGTACTAACTCCAAGATCACACATTCCCTAGGGCACAGGTAATATTCCATGACCTGGGGATTGTCGATTTTGCACACATCGACCAAATTGTGTCAACCAAACAGATGTCAATCTTGTGTCCATTTGATGAAACTATATATATATATATATATATATATATACACACACACACACACACACACACACACACACACACACACACACAGACATATATACATACAGATACACACACATATACATATACACGTACACATGAGTAATGTTATACAATGTTAAATATTTCTGAAACAATAAAAAAGTGTGCACTGTTCATTGATGTGGGAAAGGGAAGCAAAAGCTAAGATCATCAAAAATCAAAATGCTGGCATTTCTATAACATATGTTTCTACAGTACATTACATGTCAGAACATGTTTCTTTCTAGACAGGATTCTTTTACGGCCAGTGTGTTTTAATATACCAGCAATGAAATTACAGAATTGCAAAAGGTTATAAAACAAATTTTAGTGATAGTAATTTAGGACAAGATAAAAATTATTGAAAAGAAATTGTATGAATGTCAATAAATTCTAATTATTTTCTACCAACATTGTTGCCGATGATGTTGTTGTTGTTACAAGTTGTCGTCAGTGTTGACTCATGGTGACACTATAGATTGTCATCTTTAACAGTCAGATAACTAATCACTAGCAGTGGGGCATCCATCACTGAAATTATAACTAATCACTAGCAGCGGGGCATCCATCACTGAAATTATTATATCAGTCCAGCATATTGTAGTTCTTCCTCTGTTAGGTTAAGCTTCGACTTTGCCAAGCATGATGTCTTTTTGTAATGAACTTTCTCTTCAGATGATAACGTCTAAAATAAAATGAGCTTCAAAGAAAAATTTAGGTTTTATTTCCTTCAATTGATTTGTTTTTCAGACAGTCCATGGTATAAGACGTATTCTTTGCCAACACCATACTCTAAAGGCATCAGTTATCTTCATGCCATGTTTCTCCACCGCTCAGTTTTCACACCCATACAATGATACTGAAAATGACATATCTAAATCTTTGTGCACAATGATGCATCTCTGTACTTGCACATCTTATCTGGATCCTTCATAGCTATTCTGCATACATTGATTTTTTTTATCAAATTTTTTTGACTGCTTTCCCTGCATGCTGTCTGCTATTTCTGTTTCTTCTCCATCTAAAAAGGTTTATTGAGTTTGCCAGTTGTCATGATCGTTAGTTTCTTCATGTTAAGATGCAAACCCATTTTGAGACTTTGTTCTTTAATCTTGATAAGCGGGTATTTAAAACGAGGTTCACTTTCAGACGATCATGTGATATCAGTACAGAGAAGGTTCTCATTCTTCCTCCAGTTTTCAAACTTTAATTTCTTTCATACACTCCGACTTCTCTGAATATTTTTTTTGTTTTTGCGTATAAATTAAACAGGTACAGAGAACTTATGCAGCCTTGCACACCTTAACTATTTCTAAACCATTTTGTTTTGCTTTGTTTTCTTCATGCTGTTGCTTCTTGACTGATATAAATATTGTGCATGAAAACAATCAGGCCTTCTGGTACACCTCACATTCTCAGTAGGGCTCAGAGCTTTTTATGATTTATGCAGTCAAAGGCCTTAGTTTAATCAATGAAACACATGTAGATCGTCATTTGATATTCTTTTGCTTTTTCTAGGATTCACCTCACATTTGTGATGATATCTCTGTCTTCTTACAATTTCCTGAATGCTGCTTGCACGTCTGGCAACTCCTGCTCTAAGTGTGATTTTAATCCACTGAGTAATCTTGAGAATGATCTTGTTAGCTCGTGGGATCACAGGATTTGTGCAACAATTCCATAAATTATGTGGATCACCTTTCTTCAAGACTAGCCTAAATACAGATCTTTTCCATCCAATTTATTATGGTGCTGTCTTCCAAATTTCCCAACTAAGCTTTTTATGTATTGTAACAGCTGCACTGGAGCTCTGTAATACCTCACTGGGAAGATCATTAATGCCCAAAGTTTCATTCTTTGGTGAAACTTTCAGTGCTGGTTCTACTTATTTTTTCATTACTTGTGGCTTTAGATCATAAGATTCAGGTTGAAATGATTGCTCATCTAATTGATTTTTAAAGGATAATAACTTAAGTCTTCCCAGCTTTTCTTAATTGTCTTAGCATGGTTAACATGGACCTTTATGCATCTTTTAATATTTAATTGTGAGGCTGGTATTTTCCCTTTAGATTTCGCAGTTTTAGAAAAGTCAGTCTTGTTATTCCTCTGAAATTATCTGATTCTATCTCTTTGCCGATGTCATTGTAGTACTCATCTTTGTCCCAGCTAGCACAGCATTGGAAAGTGTGGCCCAAGTTTCACAGCTGCATCTATTGTTCCTCTTGTTTCAACTTTTCTACATTCCTGAACAATATTCAATGTATCAACAGTCAGAGAATCAAAAAAAAACAGTGGTTAAGGCAGATAAGACTAAACTAAAAGACTGTTATATACTGCATAAAAACAAGCCAGCAAATAAATATACCAAGGAGCAAAAACAGATAATCCACAACAAAAATGATATAGAAGATGAAGTTCTGATGAAGTCTTAAATTATAAAGATGAAAGTGCTCATACTTTGGTATCAACAGTTAGCCGTTTTGATCAGGCTTGCTTTTTTAATGTTGCAAGAAGCTCTTCTACTACTATGTTATTTGCAACTAATGCAGTAAGCCAGTATTGCAGAGAGTCTTTGAACTCCATTGGTATATCCTCCCACATTACCAAGTTCTTGAATAGCTTACCTTCTTTATCTTTTAACTTAATTTTGCATACTAGCAGCTGGTGATCTATACCATAGCTGATGCCAAGTTTTGTTGTTATTGATGTTAGTGACCTTTTTCAATCTTTACTCCACAAAGACATGCGTGAATGGGTGTGCCTTCAGTGAAGGTTAGGTGTCGGGCTGGCACCTTGGCACCATAAAAATCAACTGCCAATCATTAAAGGACCGGAGTTCCACTGTGGCAACCCCTAACCGGGAAAAGCCAAAAGAAAAACAACAACTCCACAATCATAGTCAAACCCATTTCTGTACAACCCATTGAATAAAGTCCACATGTACAGTTGCTGCTTGTGTTGCTGAAGAAGGTGTTTGAAATGAACAGGTTGTTTGTCTAACAAAATTCTATCAGACATTCTCTCACTTCATTTCTATTACCAAGCCTATGTCCACCACCCCACTTGACCTTCTTGTTTGTTCCTAACTTCTATATTCTAGTCACTCATGACTACCAGTGTATTATGTGTTTTCACATTATGTCAATTTCAGATCGCACATGCTCAGAGAACTGATCAACTTCATCTTCTTCTGCCTCTGTTGTCAGAGTGTATATCTGAATTATAGTCAGCTATGATGTTTCCATTTTGGGGGCCCGACCAAGTGTTATGTTGGTGGGTCCTTGGACACTTCCAGGCTGCACATCACTCTGTCACTACCAGTCCTTCCTAAGCAACCTTTTAGTTCATGCAAAGAGCAAACTGTAGCCACAATGGTCTTACATTACAACAGGCCTGTGTACCACACTGTGTTGATCCATCTCACAGATGCACAGGCACTGTGACTGGGCATTAAGTTTATTGATGATATATTACAACTAGCCTATGTGCAGGGATGGTTTTCAATGAAATGGTGCCATACGCAAGGGACTCCATGGTGTCCCTCCACTTTGTACGATTTCACCCACCCATACAAATCTTCCAGTGCCCCCCGTCACCCTCCATCCCAGGCTCCCCACATCAAGCATATTAGAAAAGGAACTCACACTTTATCTTACTCTTCGGCTTTTCTCAAGAACTTGTGACTTTCTGTATGAAATGTATTTTAAAGGTTTTTTTCACAACCTTTTCATCCAAACATGATTAATGAAACAAACTCAATGTTGCTACTGAAATTTACTTTTCCTTGCTTCTTTTCAACACACCTTATCTGGCCAAGACAGTACAGTAACAACTGTATAAGAAATAACTCAGTTAAGTCATAGGGTTATAGATACTCTCTGGTGCATTTTTGACCATTTTTCCCATCTTTTAATCTGGTGGCGGTCTGAACAAAAATCACCACTAAGAAAATTATTTCAATCTTATTTTATAATTTCCAGGAAGCCATAAGTTCTGCCCAAGGTGTTCAAAGCTAACAAAATAGTAGCTTGCAATAAATTAAAAAGACAAATGTTTGAGAGGATACATAAATCCTAAATGGGAATACTGCTTGCATCCCTACCCCCCCCCCAAAAAAAAAGACAGTCAGAGTCAGCCCATCCCTATGGTATTAGATTGGGATGAAAGCAGAGATTCAAATGGCCATAGTTATGTACGTCATGTAAACTGCTTTTATACATATACTCAGCATGCCTCCTCACCCCCAGCCCCCCAAAGCCAGCCACTTGTCTATGTACCTGATGTGTGATTGTGTACAATGTGAAAATGATCACAGTAATGTATTCCAACATGTTCTTATGCATTATGCTGCCCTTACCCAAGCTGTAGTATCTTCTTTTGCATACCACTGAGGTCTGTGAGAAAGGTAAAGGAATTAAAACTCAATAACCGCATTGTCTCCATTCCCAGTATAAGCCATAATGATGTCCTGTACACACCTTTGCACTGTGATTGTGATGAAAATTAAAGAAGTAACTATAACACCATCCCCAGTCCCCCAGAGAAAGTACACATCTCTGAGCAAGGATGATTTGGAGTGGGTGCAGTTTAGGGCAGAGGCAACCACTAAGTTCATGTCAAAATCCATAAGATTCCAGTCTGGGATCTGGGGGCCACCAGACCCCTAGAAGTTCTAAGGGTTTTAATACTCTGTGATATATTTTATGTCTTACATGTGAAATATTACTGCTTGTTAACTGCATTTCTTACTGCTACCCAGAAGAGGTATGTATGTGCCTGACATTGTTGTCAGTTTGCATAGATATAAATCAGTGATATTTAACACAAATGCACACACACACACACACACACACACACACACACACACACACACACACACACACACACACACACACACACACACACACGGAATATGGAGGAATGCCAATTTACCTGCTGCATATTTTTGAGGTGCTGAAGGAAACCACAGCACAAGACTAGACACACACACATAGACTGGAATAGCAGGCAAACTCCACAAAGAACAAAACACAGCCAAGAAGTTAACCATAGCAAAGTATTATGAAATAGCAATGCTATTCACTGTGCCTCTGTGGCAATGAACAGCTGCTTTCACGCACATCCTCTTCTTGCCAAACCACCAAAAATAGCCACTTCTCATGTGTAAGGTCTATATTTTTGATGGTAGGTAAAAGAAATTATGGTCAAATTCTTACTCTTAAATACACTGCAAGCACTTTCTGACCCCCTTCCATACACACGCATACATACACATGCACATGCATAATGGCAATGCAAACTTCTCAAATATCCAGATTTTTGCAGAATGCCCATATTTGTGCCTCATATTTTCAGTCTGTTCCTCAGAAAATGTGTTTTTTTCTGCCAAATCAGAGAGGATTAAAGTCACTAAATATTGACATGCATTTGAGTTTCATACTTTACTTTATATCCATCAGAAAAAGCATGCTAACAGAAATGTTGTTATTCTAGAAACTTTCTAAGATTATAAGAGCAATACTTGAAATCTGATCTTATTTTTGGGCCTTTGCCCCCACATTATTTTTGGCTTTTGTCTAGATTTCAAGTGCTAGGAAGGTGAGAGATATGCCAGCTTGTTACTCTTACACTGCAACCACATTCACTCCCCCCTCATACACATACATGCACACATGTGCACACACACACACACAAACACACACAAACAAGCATAAGCAAAAGCAATACTAGTTGTACTCTGATTTCAGAAAACAGCAAATGCATTGGGCGACACTACTCCAACCACACCACACTGGCGACTGTTGCTTAGCAGTAATCAAAGAACAACAGGTGTAAGTTACTTTACATTTGCCTTACTGAGGAGTAACTCTGTTACTGTCCATGATTTCACAAAAAGTCCCTGATTCTACCTCATGTGTTGCCTTGTCCTTTGTAAAAAATTTGATTTGCTGGTAAATCATGCAAGATTACAGTCAATGCTAGACATTAGAGTTTCACACTTCCCATTGTCCAAAAATGCATGCTGATGCAAAATGTATTATTCTGTTAACTTTAGAGTAATACTTAAAAAGTGTTCATGATTCTGAACCTTTATTCTGACTTTATTTCTGGCTTTGACCAGAGTTATTGAACAAAGAAGATGAGAGCTATAATCATACCTCTCAACCTGGAAACACCAAAAATCTGGACAAAGGCCCATGAAAAATAGGTACAAATCTGTACACTGATTAACATAAAATGTGCATACATAACTATGTAACCCCATCCACACCTAAATTGTGGGATACCAACTTTTAAATGCAAATTGAAGAACAGACAAAATATTAAACACAAAATATAACCACACCAATAGTGTTTTATTTATATTAACATTTGAAATTGCAAGTTGGACCTAATTAAAAAAAAGATTTATACATACTAGCAATTAGAATGCCTAATTTCATATATAAGCCATGGAAGTAAAATGACAATTGTATACTTAAGAACTTAAAATGCAAGTGGTAAGTGAAGCAAAACTAGTAGCCTGTCAACTCCTATCATTATCTATAAAACTCCCTGAAAGACAAAAACATTCCTGAAGATCATACGTATCTGTTCTTCTTAAAATCCCACATAAGCCCTGAGATCACTTGATCTGGGTTACCAATCTCTACTGCTTACCTCTGCTCATGTTCATCCACTGATTACCTCTGTTATTTTAAAAGGATAATATCACAACCCTGTTTAGGATAAAACACATAATTGGGGAATTAATAATTTTTTCTCCTCATTTCCCCCAACCAGCAGCAGCTTTTTGTGGGGTCCCCATGTAGTCAAGGATGACCAGGGTGCTCTCTACAGAAGTGATTATCGCAGGTACCAAATGCCAGCTCTAACTTTAGGTTCAGGGAAGAAAATTCCCACCAGCAGGCTTTAACTAAATCAATGACATTGTGTCACTGGCAAAACATTTAATGAAATTATGAAGCCTGCTAATTGACTAAATAATAATAGTACAACAAGGGATATCTTTAAATTTTAAAGAAGAACTGGTGCCAATCTGTGGGATTCTTCATCCCAAGATTTATTGCTACCCACCCGGTTTATTAACTACACAAGATATTAGCTTTTGTTGGTTTGATACACATGTAACTAAACATCAAAATAAGATCACGTGCTAGGGGTTGGCCCTCCAGGACCAGGGGCCCCCAGCAACTGCACAGTTCTCCAGTGCCTAAATCAACTACAGCTATAGTCATATTAATGGGCAAACATCATAGTAGACTAGATATTATAGTTACTGACTGCAATGGCTTTCATTACAGTTCCTGCAAGTTTATTTTAATTTATAAGTGTGGCACCATTTCTACTTTTTCTTGTATTTCCTGCATTGTATACTATGTGCTCATCAGATCTGATGTGTCCAGTGCCAGTCCAGTTTGTTTCACTGACAGCCAGTAGATCAAGTTGTGCATGGTGACTCCAACCAGCTTTCTTTGGTTCATACTCTGTATGTTTCGCATCTTAATATGTAAGCCATCTTTGTAGCATCTAATGTTCATTTCATGCACAGAAGCTTCAGCAGTTAGATGTCTCAAAGACTTTAATACAACTACACAACATACTTCGGCTCACTCTAAAGGTTCTTCTGCTCTTCCCCAGTAGCTTGTTTGGTGCCTTTTGACCAAAGGGGCTTATCTTCCAATTCTAAATTTCTGTTTGATTTAATGTCACTATTCATCTATAGTGTTTTCATGTCATCCTACAAAAGTAGATTCTTAGGCCCTTCTAACAGGCTAATAGCATTAATATTATTGTCATTGTCACAAAAATGTGATCCATTTTTGCCAACACTATCCCAAACTGCTGCTGCAGCCAAGTATGGGTGACTAATCTTACTATGGCATCTCATTTAAGACCTATCCACCCTGGCTGACCCTGTCGGTACTTAAACTACCAGCGGCATACTGTAATGCTACATGCAAGGTCTCATGGTATGACTACCTGCCACTTTAGACAGAAAATTTCTTTGTTGGTAGCCTGAACTGTTAAGTAAATAGGAATGGTTAAACAAATATATTACACAGATATAAGAAATTAATTTAAGGGTAAAGTTAAAATAGGGATTTATTTATTTATTTGCAATTTAATTACCGGGGAAGTCCACTGGGCCGAATTGACTCATTTTCAGTGGAGACCCGGGGAGAAAAGCTCCAAGATGCATTATACAATTTAGATACAAATTATAGTTAATATTAAAGATCTTATGTAGAATAGTTACTCATAAATGCATTCAATATCATGCATAGTTAGCAAATTCATTAAGCTTGGAGGTAGGGATCACACAGTTTCATTTGAGGAAAACAGATATGGGTTAGGTGTGGAAACAGTTTACATACAAACCTTTTAAGAAAATGTAAATACGCTTTACATACACACATCAACAGTAGAATGCTATTTACAATATTTACAAGGTTGGGCTGTGTGAGGGTAGCTGTAGGAGGTGAGAGCTTAGAGAGAAGCTATAGAAATTGTTGAGAGCTTAGATAGGCTCATAGGAAGATAACTAAGAGAGTTGTAGAGCTTGGGAACCAGAGCAAGAACCCCCTTGGATTAGGTTGGGAGAAGGGAGGTACATTTCCATTTAGTGGACAGGTGTTTGAATAGTTGGGTTTTGAAGTTTTCTGAGTTTGGTATGGTTCTTAGTGTGGAGGGAAGGGAATTCCATTTTTTGCCTAGTGAGAAAGATAGGAGAAGTTGGCCAGCAGGACGTTTAGGTTTATGGATAGTAATTAAGTTCTGATTTTCAGATCTGAGAGCTCTGTTGGGTGTCTAAGGGGGAAGGATGTTAGTTAGAGTGGGACATTTTGTTGGGTGAAATATGAGTCTATGTGCAGTAGTGAGATGGAGATAGTCTAGGTAGTTTGGGAGTTCAAGCCAATTCAGGGATTGTAGGGTTAGGCAGTGATGGGTGGTATATTTTGATTTAGAGGCAAATTTAGAGATTTTGTTGTAGCAGTTTTCTAGTTTAGAGGTGATAGAGGAGGACATGTTGGTTAGGAGAGGGGCTCCATATAATAAGGAAGAAAGAAGATAAGTTGAGGCCAGAGTTTGCCTGGTAGAGATGGAGAGAAAGTGATTATTCCTATACAGCATACCTAGCTTTTGGTGGGTTTTCTTAATATTTTGTTGAATATGAATATCAAACTTGAGGTGTTCATCTACAGTAATGCCAAGTAGTTTGGCAGACGGGACTACTTCTGTAAGTGAGTTGGTTTGACTATAGACTTTGAAGTTGTTTTTATCATAAGAGAGGGTCTTTGTGGGAGGGAATAGTAGAATCTTTGATTTATTTGCATTGAGAGAGAGGTGGTTTTGGCGCATCCAGTTTTCAGTTGTTGAGAAGGCAGTTTGGGATTTAGTCAGCAATTCAGAGAGGTTTGAGGCAGAGCAGACTAAGGTTGAATCGTCTGCATATTGAATGATTTTAGCATCAAGAATAGCAGTGTGAAAGTTATTGATGAAGATGTTAAAAAGCATTGGCCCAATGATGGACCCCTGTGGTACTCCAGTTGGGGTAGGTAGGAAGGAAGAGATTGAGTTCTTCCATTTGACTGCCTGTGATCTGTCTGATAGATAGCTGGAGAACCAGGATAAAGCATTATGTGAGAGATCAAGGTTTGAGAGATGACAGAGAAGGTGCTTGTGGGAAACAGTATCAAAGGCTTTAGATAGATCGAGTAAAACAGTAGAAACTAAGGGGCCTGAATCTCGGGCTTGATTGACAGTTTCTAGGAAAGAGAGTAAAACGGTTATTGTGCTATGGCCTAGATGGAAGCCATGTTGGGTAGGAGTGAGAAGATTGTTTTGGGTCAGGAAAGGCACAAGTTGGAGGTGGATGCATTTTTCTAGGAATTTGGAGATTGGTGAGAGCAAAACAATGGGGCGAAAGTTTGAGATGCTGGTATTTTTGCCTCCTTTATGAAAAGGAAGAATATAAGCTAGTGCCAGAGTTTGGGGACGTATGATTCTTTTATGGATTGGTTGATAATGATGCTGACTGGGAGTGCAATGCCATCAGCAGCACATTTTAGGAAGGAAGAAGAAATATTGTTGGGAGCGTTAGAGCAAGGTTTAAGTTTGGACAAAAGTTTTTTTATACAGTTAGTGGAGATAGGTTTGAGTTCAAACAGATGAGGTGAGTTAGAAGGTGGAGAGTGTAGAGGAGTTGGGTTATTATTGGGAAATGCCTTGGTGAGGGTAGTAATAGTGTCTATGAAAAATTAGTTAAATTCAGAGCCTAGTTCAAGATCAGATTTATTTGGGTCAGGACAGGGATTATTCTTGGAGCCTGGATTGAGGAGTGAGTATACTGAGTTCCAGAATTTTTTTGAGTTTTTATTGTTATTGGACTGAAGTTTGATATAATAGGATTTTTTGTCTTTGGTGATTAGTCGTTTTGCACGGTTGCGGAGCTGTTTATATTGGAGCAAGATATTGTCCAGTTTATTGTTTTGGTAAAGCTTCCATAGTTTGTCTCTGTGGTGCATAATCTGTTTTGTCTCTTTGGACAGCCAAGGAGAAGTTTTAGTTTTTATCCTTTTGTTTATTAGTGGGGCAAGTGAGTTTAAAGTATCAAGGAAGACAGAGTTGAAGTATTCTACAGCCTTGTCAAGAGGAAGGATGTTTAGAATTTGCCAGTTCATTTGTTTGAAAGTATTTGAGAAAGTAGTTGGGTTGAAGCTACTGAGGTTACGAGTTTGAATGTAATGATGCTGGTGTGGGGAGGAACTAGTTGAGCGATGCATGAAGGCTGGGAGGTGGTTGCTAAAGGTATCAGGAATTGTGCCAGAATTGGTTATTTTATTTGGATCTGAGACTGACACCGCGGTGGTGGTGCTGCGGTAGCATTGTCGCCTCACAGTAAGACGCTGTCCAGTTCGATTCTCAGCTAGAGCGTCTTCTGCGTGGAGACATGCGTGAATGGGCGTACCTTTGTTGAAGGTTGTTCATCAGGGCTGGTAACTTGGCACGTAAAAATCAACTACCAATCATTAGTGGACCGGAGTTCCGCTGTGGCGACCCCTAACCGGGAAAAGCCGAAAGACACAACAACAACATTTGGATATGAGACTAGGATCCAGTCTATAATGGATCCAGGAGGGTTTATTTTGTTAGGCCAAGTGATGGAGAGGATTATTTGAGTGATGTTATAGAGGTTAATGGATAGGGAGGGAGAGGGGCAATTTATTTTATTCCAGTCAATATTCACATCACCAAGGATATAAGTTTCATAGTTAATTTCAGTAGAGGCCCATAGGAGAATATTTTCGAGTGTAGATATATTGTTACCAGGTGAGATATATAGGGCAATGATGCAGATATTTTTATGTTTATTTAGTTTTACAATTCCAGCACTTAGTTCAGAGTTCTGGAATTGAGGAATTGGAATCTGGAGGGGAATTAATGTAAGAAGGTTGGAGTAGACTAGGGCAGTGCCTCCACCTTTTTTATTTAGTCGGTCATTTCTGAGACAATGAAATCCTGGGGGCAGAATCTCAGAGTCAGAGATAAAGGGCTTGAGGTTTCAGAGATGGCTAAGATATCTGGTTGGTTATGGCTTAACCAAGCTTGACATTGGTGTACTTTGTTGTTTAGACTTTGTGCATTAATTGTAAAAATCTTTAGGGTGTTGAGATAGAAGGAAGAGGGTAAGGGATGAGTGTTGTTAATAAAGGATATAGGACCAGGGTTAGGATGGATATCACCAGCTTGGACTAGGTTGTTGAAGGAGATATCCTCTAGCCATATTGGTCTGCCAGGCATGAATTTTGGTAGATTGTAGATTGGAGCAGGTGACAGTATCTTGACTTTAGAGGAGAAGAGTTTAGCATGGAATTGGTGCAGAGGGTTGGGCTGAATGAGAGAAGAGGAGATAGAGTGGAAATGGGAGTAAGAGTGAGGGGGAAGGTGGGTTTGTATGGTAGTTGTCTTTGTAGGTTATATTGGACAAGCATAGGTGGAATATGAGGTAGCATAGTATAAGGGAAGTAGGAACAGAAAGAGGAGGCTGGGGGACTGGATGTAGTGATAACTTGAAGAGAGCATGCTGGAGCAAAGAGAGAGTGGTATGAGTGGTTAGGAAAATAGAGAAGGCTATGAAGAAGAAAGGGTTTAAAAAGTGATAGAGGTATTCTAGAGATTTAGGGAAAGAGGAGGGGACTACTATTATTGGGTGGAGTACAGATTACGGAGTTTAAGAAGGATGGCTGTAAGTGGGAGGAGTAATGAGGGGGGAGCTGGTATTGGGTAATTAGGTTGAGAGGGTGGGGCAAGATAGGAATAAAGTTAGGAGTACTGGGGGAACACTAGAGGTGAGTATGGCAGAAAAAGTATCAGCAAAGAGCAGTTTAAAGAATGTAGTTGGAAGGTATGAGCTAAATATTTCCAGCCAGAAAAAGAAGGCTGCCTTTACAGACGGTGGTTTAGCAGGGGGGGAGATATGTACAGTCTAAGGATATTAATTCATAACCAACTGTTTATGAAAAAATAAAACTTGTTGGGATTATAAAGAATACCTAGGATTTATATTGGTAGATGCTGCCACCTAATGGTAGAAGGAGATAGCAAACAGCAGGGATAGTTGGCCCAGTCTTAGGTTTAAATATATTCTAGGGTAGTGATAACAGGAGGGGGAGAGGGCACACTTTCTGTGGTAGGCTGCTAGAACGCACACATGGGAGGGCAGATTAACTCTATAGATAGTACATCAAGTCTGCATTTAATCAGTGTTAAGCAACATACATTTACACAATCTTGTTGGGGGGGGGGGTCTTCTCAGTAGTATTTTTCTAAGTACCAGGCAAGCTGGCCAATTCAGGGTGTCTTCAGGTGATGGCCAGAGGTATTCCTTCTGTGCATAAAGCAGGGAGGGAGCACCCAGGATGGATTACTATATAGGAAAGCATCAGCAGAATATATACTAACTGGTTCATTCATGAAAATAAGGGAGACAGTAAGATGGGGTGTAACTTGCCCATAAAAGGAGCAAATTCTTAATTCACCTGCCATCCTTTGAAGAAGTAAATAATTTACAACACTCTCTAGTGTGTTTATGAATCTGTATTATCTATATTTACAGGGTTATGTCAGCTACAGATCAAAAATCACTACTTGCCCAGTTCAAAACAGTATCACAAGAAAAAAGCTGTTTCTGCTGTTTAAGCATATATCCCTGGTGGTCTCAGTAGTTGGGCACTACCATACCACTGCCATCAATTAACAGCAAAAAACTCTTTTCATTGTAAGCTCAGGTATCTCATTTGACCTCCATGATATCAATTATAAAAGAAGAGAATATTCTACATAAAATGTAAGCAAGAGTTGGTCGACAAAGATAAAAAATAAAATTGATGACCTGCAAAATAGGTCATAACAATGTAATGTGAGGGTGCTGGGTGTCCTGACAAACATATATATATTAGAAAAAGCTCTGTTGTAAATCTTTGAAGATTTTTTTGCAAGATATTATGCATATTCCTAAATGTTAATAGTAAAAGCATCCATAGAGTGGGGACAAGACAGCCTGAATCTGATACAAGATTGAGATGTATTGTTCTTAATGCAAGCCACTAGAGCCAAGGACTGGATTATTCACAACAGCAGGAAGTATACGGGCATTCCCTGGGGCAAATACTTTTTTGTAATGACTAATGATTATTCCAAGATCTTTAATACATAAAGACAGCAGATGCTAATGTACAAAAAAGATCCAGTGCAAAGGAGCTCCTTGGTTAAGATATCCTATCCAGCCTTACTACTTGTGGAAAGAGCAGAGTATAAGATTATGTTAACTAGTCTAAAACAAGCAGGTCTATTTCTACATAAAACTGACTTGCAACTACTACCACTTTTGAGAAGAATGCTGGAAGATTGAAAGAGAAAATGAATGGAAGTTACTGCACAAGTGACAAATGATTAAAAGTAAGAACACACTGCCAGCTAAAAAGAAAATACTGGTGGAACAGTCAGAAAATATCAGCTCTGAATGGTCAGTCATCTCAACTGTACAAATTTCCACAACAGAGGAGAGCTATACAAGACAATCTGAGGGATCAGAGAGCAATAGTGGGACACAGAACTCCCAAATGGGGGGTCCAAATCATCTCATAATAATGACTGGAGACTAAACAAACATTCATAAAACCATAAAAAGGAGCAGATGACAAAAGATGTCATGAATGGGACATACAAGGCCCCAAGGGAAGCAAGCAGAGAAGAAGAATTTCTGTATCTTGTCTGGACACATCTAATAGGGCCAGCAGCAAAGTGTGGTCTGCTATATTCTTTGGATAACTGGATTCCAGGGATGAGTACTGTTTTTCACAAAAAGGGTTAGGTAGACTTGACAGGGAGGACAGAACAAAATGACTATAGTCAATTGTTCTATATTTTTCAACTGTATTGCTATAAAATGCCAAGCTTTTGTTGCAGTGATTACACTATGTGAATGTTTTTAAACAAACTAAAGACTACTAGTCTACCAACAACCACTAGTATGTTCATCTTGTTATAGAGAGATTATTTTTTCACCATTGATTCAATTTTAGTTGAGAGTTTGCATCTTCTTATATTTTAGCTTTATATTTAGCGTAATATCAAAATGTGAAGGAATAATTGCACTAGTAAACATGAATGAGTAATTGCATTAGTAAATTCTTAAAGCTGATATTAACTCGTAACCTTTTCATTTATAATACATGCTGCCAGCATTAGAGTAAGCAAACATTGTTTCGCAAAACATTTGATGTACGTAGGTGTCCCTTTTTCCTTATGTAATATGATTTTCATTTTTGCTTGTTCCCTTATGAGCTTCAAAGACACAACAGTATTTTATTTTTTGTTTGCTGGTCTTTCTATGCATGTGATAGTTGCTAACACCTGGCATGAGCATGTGCAGGTAGAGTAACATCTATTTACATTTGTAATATTGTGATGGTATTTACATTCTCTCCAGGTAAGGCAGAGGGCCAGTTTACTCTTTTATGCTACTGTAGAAGCCAAGTAAACTTTGATTGTAGCGTTACCATTTTGCACATTTGTGTATGTATATATATATATATATATATATAATAATAATAGGAAGTATCTATGCAACTAATAAAAACATTGAATTTTTTCAGAATTTCATTACATGGCTAAAACAAAAATCTCTGCAGGTCGCGAAAGGTCTCCCAATACAGGTAACTATGAATACAAAAACAAAATGAAATGGCTAGACCACCACGGAAAACAATTTATTAAAAGTAGACTAAGATGAAAATATACAGAGTAAAAATCAAAACGGATAAACGCTTTCAGCCCTTTGGTCTTCCTCAGTTCCTAAAACTTAATAAAACATTCTTCTAATATAAATGAAAACAGCCAATGAAAACTCATCTAATGGATCAGGATCAACCTTGTTGCGATTATGTCACTTCCTGATGTTCAAATAATGTTAATTCATCTAGCAAGGGGCCACCCTTTTAAGATCGGTTTTAAAGGAATCATGCCATTCAGCCCAGGTGGGCAATCAGCCGGCTTATCGGCTATTCATTTAATTTCCTCAATTTCTGCTTTATTATTTAAGTCACATCCTCTCTAATCTTCAAAAACAATTTGTAAAATCATGAACGAAAATCTATGGCCACAGTTAAGCATAGTATGTTGTGAAAGTGCATTGTTCTTTACTCTATTCCTAATATCATTTAAGTGATGATGGATGCACTCTTTAAAGTCTGTTCATTTTACCTATATAAAATCCAGAACAACAAGCACAAACAGCAACATAAATCACATTTCTGCTGTTGCAGCCTGCATATTTGTTAAGCCAATACTTCTTTTTGGTAACAGGATGAACAAATTCATTAGTAGTATTGATGTAGCCACATGCTTTGCATTTACCACAGGAGAAAGTACCTTTCTTGTTAATTTTAGCATTCGGTATCAGGCCATTTCTATGGCATAACAACCTTTTAAAGTCCTTTGATTCTTGAAACAAAAATTAGATTTCTCCCTGCCTCAAATTATCATCCATTGTTAAAACTGACCAATTTTTCCTTATAATGCTACATATTTTAGATGTATCAGAACTGTAAGTAAGAAGGCATCTGACATATCCCTCTCCTTTGCTTGATCCATGTCTGCTACCTTCAGTAGTGATAACCACTTTATCAGAAAAATATGGTCACCCTTTGGTGTTTCCTAATTCTTCTATCTTCAGGATATGTGTTTGAATATCCTTGTTCTTATAACCCGTAAAAGAATTTGTGTCTCTTTGTCATATGTATTATCACCTGTACAGAGTCTGGCTGTACAAAGAAGTTGAAACATGCCATTGATGCATACTTGTTCTATGTAGGAGGTGACTCCTGAATTCCTTTAGAATTTCATTACATGGGAGGAACTGCCTCTTATGGAAGAGCATGCTTTCATGATGGGGGATTTCAGTTATACCTTGAACCCTCAGCTAGGCAGATAACATAACAAGAAAAGAAAACCATACAAGATCCCAGAAGTGCAGCCTTGAGTAGATTGGGGATTATAGATGAGTAGATAATTAGAGCCAGAAAATGGGAAGTAGATCGAAGTAACCTTCTTGACAGAGTTATGAAAGCAAGATGGTAGTTTAGATTACATACTGACTTCATGTAATACCTGTGCCTACATAAATCAGTAAGTAGATGTATGGGATTGTAACATATCTGATCATTCCTGGTACTGGTCACCATAATAGCTTTATGTGTCAATACCTGGTGTTCAGCTCAGTATAAAAGCAGATAGGAACAGGATAAAATAATTGTGCATAAAATTACACAGCATGTTCTAGCCAGGAACATGACCACCAGTGATTACCTCTGATTTCCCTTTTGGAAGGGCAGTAAGGCAACTATGAGAGCTGAAATAAGGATAAGGAAGAGTGGAAAATGGACCTTTGGGGGCATGTTGTAACAATGAAGGAACACAGCTGGTTACAATCCAGGCCAGGGCGGCTAATCAGTCAATCAGAAATAAAACCCACCTTATGGAGAGACTCAAAGCTTTTCTTGCCTACCTGACCAAAGCTAACACCGAAGTAATCAGAAAGTGTGATTTGTGATGACTTACTGTTGATGCAAATTGAAAATTATAGCATGGCAGTTTAAGGAGCAAAAAAAAAGGCAACCTTTACTCAGAAACCAAAATGTGCATATATTAAGCAAGAACACAGAGATAATGGGGGAGTTCAAAAGATACTAATTCTATGTTTTTTTCATTTGGTAACAAGTAAAATTGCCCAAGAACCCTTTTCAGTCATGACTCAGGCCACACCTGAATTAAAAATATCCTTGGTTAATATGTGGATCATCTTAAATCACCATTACTGTAACATCTGTATCTACAATAACAGCTCCATCTAGCTAATAAAAGTGCTTTTCTGTGACTTTCCACTGTTTGTTCCACCTTTTACAATCTTTCTTCCATTAAATTTTCAGTTGGTTTCATGTCTAAGTGTAAATTTCTGAGAGCATTAGTGGTTATTCAGTGGCAGGTACTAACTTGCTGTTGTATGAGCAGTAGACATTACTGACTGGAGCTCTAGCTATTTTCTTATTGGTTCTTTTACCTCTTCCACTCAGTGTAAGCAGTGGGTGATGGCACTCTGCATAGTGCTGTGTAATGTTAGATTCAACAGATGCAGATGCTTTCACTTTTGAATTTTGTTTTAGGATCCTTAGTTAGATCCTATTTCCAATTATAGTTGTATAAACCAAAGAGCTAAGTAGCGGTACACAGTTACATGTCAAAGTCAGTACCTCTCAATTGTACAGATTTTCGCAGAATATCCAGATTTTTGCCTCATATTTTTGGTCCATTTTTCATAAAATTGTAGTTTTCTGGAAAATTAGTGGCAAATCATTAAATATTGAAGTTAGAAAATAATGACAGACATTTGAGTTTCAGACTTTATTCTCTTCAGAAAATTCATGCTAGTGCAAAATCTGTCAAACCTTTTAAGTTTGTAGGAGCAATATTTAAAAATTGTCACTATTTTTGTGCCTTTGTCCCACGTTTACTTATGACTTTGTGCAGATTTCTTGCTCTAAGAGGTTGAGAGGTATAGTGATCCCATAGGCAGTCTATACAAATAATTTTGCTACCTTCCTCATATGGTGGCAGTGGTACTCAAACATAAATGTTCTCTATCCACACCTATTAGTATACCCCAAATCAATACCTGAGGCAGTTATGAACCTAGCCTTGAGCAGTATTTTACCAACACCAAGAATGATGCCACAATATGAACAAAAGATAATTGACTTCCACAACTGGCTTAGTTTCTGGGCTCATTTAAATGGGTCATTATATATCAGCCTGGGATGAGATGGTAGGCAGTCATAACTACTTTGCCAGTGATGTTGCTCACCTCTCCCATCAAGTCTCCCTTTATTAGCCAAAACCTTGTCCAGCCCTTAGTGCCTTTTTTTAGGCAATAACAGATTTGTAAAACTTCATTCATAACTAATCAAAATCCGGACAACATTAAGGTACTGCTGCTCAATGCTAGATGACTAAACAAAAAAAAAATCCACAACCTGCAGATGCTATTTACCTTGGAAAACATTGATGTATGCATCATCCATATTCAACCTACTATGAACAAAATTCCTTATCACATCATAGTTAACTACAGAACCCCCCCAAGCCCATACTTCTTACCTAACCAGTATGGGGACCCTCTTTATTAAGCCAGATGCATTTGTTTCCCCAGAAATAAATACAATACCAAGTTTATACATAAGCCCCCTATGTTGGAACTTTAATACAAAAATGCTCTATAATAAAAGAAAAAAAACTCATTGCACACAAAAATAAATCTGATCCTCACAAAGCCGATAACATGCTTGTTAAACTAAACAAGGAACTCTGGATTCTGATTCAATCAGCCAAAGTCAGATATGAGGTAAAATAGCCACACAGATGAAAGGTAATCAGAAATCCTTCTTTAACACTATTAGAAACTTCAGAAACAATGCCCAGCACTATACAGAGCCAATAGGAAAGCACATAACATACTCTAACCCAGAGGATTTAACCAATCTACTGGCAGACAAATTCACCTGTAACTTCACTCCTCTGTCAGCTCCAATACTCTCAGATCAAATACCTATATATGTACCCCCATCTTAAATCTCACAAGAGATTGTACTTAAGGCACTATCTAAGGTCAAGAACACTATGTCTGTGGGGCCGATAACTCAGATGCCTGCTAGTTAGCCTGAAACATGACATCATACTTGTCAGACCCTCTACAGGGGATACTCAGTATTAGCCTCAAAACAGGCTTTGTGCCAGATGAATGGAGGGCAGCATCAGTTATACCCTTGCACAACGGTGGGTTTCAATGGACCTAGGTAATTATAGATCCATAAGCCTGACCAATCTCATCTTTAACGCTATAGAAAGGCTCATTATGGAATTAATAAATAGGGATATAGAAAACCTACAGACTCTTTGATCCAACCCAGTATGGATTACATAGGTCCTGCCTACATAACCTTGTCAATTTCTGTGAAAAAGTCAATGAGACAATGGGGGAATGGATGAGGGCAAAGTAGTGCCTACTGCATATCTTGACCTCAAAAAGGCATTCAACATTGTTCTATACTCAGATATCATAGATAAACTCCCCAGCAAAATGATAATCCCTGTGTAACTCGTTGGCAAGCAAACTGTTTCACAAATAGAACCCAGGAAGAAAGGGTAGGCAGATATACCTCCTCCAAAAGACCAGTCACTAGAGGAGTACCCCAGGTTTTAATCCTTAGGCTATTCATCTTTGGCATTTACTTCTTGAAGGTCAAAGCTAATGTTAAGGGTTTGTGGCTGACCAAGTTTGCGGGTGACTGCAAATTTGGTGCTATCATAAACTCTCCAGAGGACACCAGGATCCTACAAGATGACCTGTCCAAAACTAATAGTTGGTGTCAAAAAAATGGACTAAAATGCAATGCCAAGAAATGCACAATCGTATAGTTCAGCAAGCATGATTCACCTTATAACTATGACATTGACAATACCTTAGCAAATTGAGCCAATAGTTAAGAGATCTGGGAGCCTATGTTGACAATGAGATGAATATATTCAAATGTAATTTGGATGAATGGATGGGTAACTGCAAATTCACCCCCAGTTTAGCACTACTGGCCATCATGAGTAGGTGAAATATGTAATTACCCCAACATATACTTGTATGGCCCACCTTTGGATATTTGTATTGCACAATATAAGGGCTAATAACTACCATGGTAATGCAAAGCTATGCTTCCCAAGATTCTTACAGATCAATAGCCTAGCAAGTACCTATGAATCTATAAAAAGTAAGGCTGTTGTAACATCCATATAGACAAAATAATTAACAAATTATACTCTGGTAATGAAAATGGTGCAAGCATTGCAGACCAGCAATTTTTCTACAAGAAGTGAACATCTTCCCTTTACAAACTAATGTGATAGATAGAGATCAGTAGTGGAAACTGCAATAACATCCAGCTATTAAATCTTTAAGGTGTAACAAGGCTGCAGTCATGGATGGGTTGCTAGCAGTTTTCTAAATGGAGAAGTAACAAACTGATAGAAATACTTACTCATATTAACAACTCTATGCTGAGAACTTTGTCAGCATATGCCAACCAACAAAACATTAGTGTCATACCTAAGATGTCATAGACGCTGGGGACCCAGTAAACTTTCAACCTAGTTTCCTTATTAATTTCAACCTCAAGACATTAGCAAAACTCTTAGCAAACAGATTGTGACACCAGTTGTTTGCACATGCACACTGTACAAGGTTCAATCTTGACATCTAGAAAATACCTGTTGGGAGTTTGCATGTTCTCCATGTGTCTCTGTGGGGATTCCTCCCACCTCTGAAAAGCACGCTGAGTGTTTCCATCTCAAACTCACCAAAGAATGGAGCTGTGGGTAGCATCCCAGACTCTACATAGTGCCCTACAGGGGAAAGAGCTGTAGAGACCAACCACTTTGGGCATCTACTGTGGTGCACAGTATCCTCAAGATAGGAGAACATTGACTGCATCGCAGACTGCACTCCATAACAGGGTTAGCCACTCAGTTGTGTAAAATATGTCTCTAGGTGATTCGTTCATGTAGATTAATATTGCCAAATGTCCATGGATATTTGCTGGTGATAAATGGGTTGAGGACCCAGCCTTCTCCAACCTACACTAGGAACGTAATGGTATGTGCCCTTACTGGCCAATGTGTGCCTGCCATAAATACCAGCAGCCCTGGGTCAATAAGCTACTGGCTGGCTGGTGTCCAGTGTCCAAATGTCCAACTTGGGTTACTTGGGATAGCTCTGTTGAGTGAAAGCTGGACATAAAACCAATCAACCTGCCAAACATGAACTAAGAATTGCTACACTCAGTGTAGGTTCACTGACACGACAGAGTTTGGAAGTGGATGACATGATGGTACTAAAGAGGCTGGACATTCTGGATATCCAAGAGACAAGATGGAATGGCAGTTGAGATCCAGAGTCTACCACTCAGGAGGAAGACAGGCTAGAAATGGTGTGGGAATTGTGGTGCAGAAGAGACTTCAGAAGACATTTATGGATATCATTAGAATTAGTGAAAGACTATGACAGTCAAACCCTTGTCTAAGGATAGTGCAAAAAATCATAATCTCAGGCAATGCCCCACAGCAGGGTTGTGATAGTGAAGAAAAGAGTGCATTTATACAGCAGTTGCAGGACTTCCTAGATAAAGCAGGACAACATGAATTGGTGTTGATAATGGGTAACTTGAATGCACTTATCAGGACAGACAGAACAAGATATGAGGATTGTCTGGGTCCACATGGGACAATATGAATTGATGTTGAAAATGGATGACTGGAATGCGCATATCAGGACAGAGAGAACAGGATATGAGGACTGCCTGGGTCCACACAGGTGGAACAACAGGAATAAAAAAGAAGAGGTCATTCTAGGCTTCTGTGTAGCAAATGGCTTGATACTAGCAGATACTAGCATGGTTCAGAAAGAGAGACAGTAATGTAAAGATGGACCAGGCTAGGAAGGAATACTGGTTGGCTTACAAAGAGGCTAAGAAAGGAATTGCAATGGCAAAACCCAGGGCATCAGAGGCACTTTACCAGCTTCTGGAAAGTGAGTCAGTAGATGGAGCAAAGAAACTATATCAGGTTGCAAGGCAAAAACAGAAAGATACATAACATAGTCAGGCACCGTTCATAAGGGATGCCAGCAACAACCTGCTCACCAGTGCACAGAAAACCAAAGTCAGATGGATGGAGTACACCCAGCAGCTTCTAAATGAAGAAAACCCCATAGAAGCTGTACTGCCCCAGACACAACCGACGAGAGAAGAGGAGGAACCCACCCTAGAAGAAGTAAGAATAGCACTAAGGAAAATGAAGTTATGGACAGCAGCAGGCTCAGATGAGGTCACAGCAGATATGATAACGATACTGGGTGACAGAGGGGAGAAATGGCTCCTGAGGGTCCTCATAGCAGTGTGGAGAGAGAGGAGTATCCTAGATGACTAAAGAATAAGCATATTATGCCAGTGTACAAGAACAAAGGGGACATCCACAACTGTGGGTAGTACAGAGGTATCAAACTCCTGTCACACTGCAAGAAAGTTCAGGAGAGGGGTCATCGATAAACGAATATGTAGAATTGTAGAAAATAAGATGGGAGAAGAGCAGTTCAGACTCAGATCAGGATGCAGCACAACTGACCCATTGTTTGCAGTGAGATAGATAGCTGAGAAGAAGCTAGAGATGAGGAAAGAGTCAACCGGGCATTCCTAGAGTTGGAGAAAGCATATGACAAGGTCCCAGGAAAGCTGATTTGAGCAGTCATGCAGTGGTTTAAGTCCAAGAAACATTGGTAGAATTAATCCAAGCTATGTACAAGGACCCAATGAGTCAAGTACGAACAGTGTTCGGTCTCAAAGAGGGGTTTCGAGTGGAAATGGTTGTGTATCAAGGTTCAGCTCTGAGCCCACTGCAGTTCATACTGGTGATGGACTACATTAGCAAACAGGTCGGAGGGGACAGTTCAACAAAGTTGCTGTATGCATACACTGTGGCATTATAGGCAGACACTGAGCAATAACTTCAACAAAGGATAGGTGAAGGGAATGCAAAGTTGAAGGGACATGGGATGAATCTGAGTACAGATAAGACAATAGTAATGACAGCAAACTGGGGAAATCAGAAGAAGCTGAGAAGTGAAATAGAAGGGAAGCTCGTGGAACAGATAAATAGCTTCAAGTATCTGGGAGGGGTGGTTGAGAGAAGTGAAGGCTGAATGAAGAGGTCAAAGCTAGAACCAGAGGGGCCAAAGAATGCCAAAGAAGCTGAACAGTAAGTTGTACAAGACAGTGGTGCAACCAGTACTACTGTATGGTACAGAAACCTGGGCAGTAAAGGCAGAGCAGATGAGAAAGCTAGAGGTGATGGAGGTGAAGTGCTTGAGAGAAGTACCAGGATGCATGCTGTGGGACAGATGAATAAATGAGGACATAAGAGCAGAAGCCAAAAGAGCACCAATTGCAGAAAAGATCAAAGAGAACAGATTATGATGGTTGGGCACATATGCAGAAAAGAAGGCAATCTGATGAAGAAAATTTGGGACAGACAGGAAGAAGGCAAGAGGAATGAAATGAAGGCACCCTCAGCGAGATGGCAGCAGTTGACACAACACCCCGACCCCAAGTAAAAAATGGGAAAAAGGGAGGTTGATGATAGATTGATTAGCAAAGAGAGTGGAGCATATACTTACTTCCATAATTTCCATAGCTCAGAGAGGATGTATTGAAACAGATTAATCTCCAGCAACTGATGGTAGTTGGCATCTTTTTTTTTTTTTTTGAAAAGACATAACCAATACTCCAGCTCTAATGGGGCATTACTGTTTGCAATCACGAGTGTGTTCGACACTGAAACATTGCTATTTATGTACAGAGTTTTAAACAAGCACACATTTTTTGAGAATTTTCTACCTACCTACCTTCACATAATGGGTGACTCTCTGAATCAGGAGACATCCAGAGATGAACCAGGCAAGGCTTCCCTTTATCACCAATTATTTTTATCATCATAATGGAAGACTTACCATCCTTGGTGTAAAATAAACTGGAAAAATAAAATGGGAAGAGGGGATCATTTCAGGATGTCTGTAGCATATTACTAAATGATCACACTGACAGTTTATTGAACAAGGTACTGGAGATATTTAGAAAGTGTAGATCCGTCTCAGAACTAAAATGTAATGCAGATAAAAATGCACTTGTGAGATAGGGGGTAGTTGTTGGAAAAGGCACTGCAGCAGGAATTCAGGAGGTAATATGTCCCAAATATATAGACCCCTCATTAAGCACCGCTTGGAAAAATAACATCAATAAAAGCCTTCAAGCTTTGTGTGAGTTAAGACTAAATTCTTAATCATAATATAAAACATTTCCTCAATTTTATGAGGAACAAATGTTAACAAGGACATATTTCCTTTTTAATAATTTTTATTTAAATATTTTGTTGAAAGAAGATAAGAACCATTGAAAAACATCCAGACCTCTTAACTTTCCCTATTTCAGAGGGACATTCCAATTTTTGTGCTTTATTTAGGATGCTCCTATTTTTGGAAGTATCTCCCTGCTTTCAGGCTTGATTTACCCATTACTACAATTTTCTGAATCCCCTCTTATCATGAGTGACTTTTGATGCTGCCTAATATACAGAAAACTACATTACACGACCAACAATCAAAATAAATGGCCTTGTATGGTCTTTATGGTAGAGGTTTGCAATATAGTTCATTAAAATCTACAGATTTACACTGTTTCTTTGATAATGTGTTTATATCTTCTATCATTTTTGCCTCACTCCCTGTTTTTTAAGCACATGTTTGTGAATAGTAACCCACATTCCTACTGGAAGTGGGAAAATATTTGCTATTTGGTATTCAAATTTTCTGTTAATTAAATGTCCAGACTTTTAGCTGGATGTTCTTATTTTTCAAGGGCCTTTGTTCTTATTTTCAATACCTGCAGGTTGAGAGGTATGGAAATACCCATAACATATTATATCATATAACAATACAATAGTACTATTCTTCTAACATTTATAGATAACTATAAACATATTTACATGTAACCACGCCAGTAAAAATCTTGTTGTGATATGTAATATTATGAAGAAATATATGAAACATTAGATAATATTTCTTATGACTTCCGGGATATATTCAGGCTCCCATCTGTCACTAAGACCCAGCTTGTAGGCTTCATTTCCATACCATGGAGTTTATAATAATGTTCAACTCTTCAAATTAATTTTAAATATTCAATATGTATTTTCCTCATCTGTACCAGTTGAGAAGTTTTCCATTCTCTTGCCATCACTATATTGGGCAGATAAGAAAGTATTAATCTAGTAGTCAGTTCCTCCTGCTTTCTGCCAATATCTTTCCCCTCCAGACCTAGTCCTAATGACTCCTAAGTCCATATAGATCTTCTTCTTCTTTTGGCTTTTCCCGATTAGGGGTCGCCACAGCGGATCACCTTGTCCGCACATTGATTGGCAGTGGAGTTTTACAGTGTCGAGTTGCCAGCCCGGCGCCCAACCTTCCACAGAAGGCACACTCACACACACACCTAAGGCCAATTTAGAGTGTCCAATCCACCTGCAGCATGTCTTTGGGATGTGGGAGGAAACCGGAGCACCCGGAGGAAACCCACGCGACCACAGGGAGGACATGCAGACTCCACACAGAAGGCACCCCAGCCGAGGATCGAACCGGAGAACCTCTTGCTGTGAGGCGGCAATGCTAACCACTGCACCACCATGGCCGCCCTACTCCTAAGTCCATATAGATATTTTGCTGAAAATCTTATCCCAAGACTTACTAGACTTTCTCCATCTATCCTAAGATCTCTTACACTCCCAAAACACAAATGCTCTAAAACAGCATTAATGGTGTAACAGACCATCCTTATTTTATTCAGGGAGGAAAAAATTTAGGGAGTTCAAAGGTCCTCTTCCCGCTCTACAATTAAGTTATCAGGAAATAACTTGAATAATGTGCACAGTTGTGATGTACTATCCAGAAAGGCAGGGAGAACTGGGTGAGAGAGTATAAAAACAAGGCGACAATTTACAAGAGTAACCCTAAGGGCAGGTCTGTACATCTTTGGGTGAGAATCAATGACAACCCACTGACTGACAAGGATGATGATGTGTGCACATCTTTTTTGCATAGATGTTTTGACATCCAAAAAAAGAAAGGAAATAACTTACATAAATTATGTGAGATTATATTCTGAAAACACTACTTAAAAAGTTAAGAAAGCTCAAGTACTTCATTTATATATGTAAAGTGAGCTCATTTATTCTTACATTCAAAACTGGAAAGATGTCTAACTACACAACTCAAGTTGCAGTATGCCATAAAAACACCATTTAATAAAAAAGTTATGAACTGCAAGTTTTGTTTATGTATATAAGCTGGCATGGTAGCCCATTAAATCCCACCCACACACTTTATATATATATATATATATATATATATATATATATATATATATATATATATATATAGTAATATAATATAATTTTAGTATAAAACTTTTTATACAGTATTCCCACTGCCACAATCTGTAACTGTAAAAAAGAAAATGTTTCACGCATGAAACACACAGTTATAGTTTGATTTCATTCCTCTCTCACTTTACCTGTAAGTAAATTTTAGAATTATCCTAACATGCACCTGCATTCCATTTAGCAAGAAGTACAAAGAACCTTGAAGTTTAGTCAGGCATCCATAGTGTGGGACTTCCCATTTTTGTAGCAGTAATCCACGAATAGCAGTGTTATGTGGATATGCAAATCATGGACTTTCAGCATGAATGCATAAATGCAGAGGCCTTTTTATAAACCCACCTCACTATCACAAAAGCAAAATATAAGTGATGGGGGCCGCTGATAGGCAGATAAGGGGCGTTACATGATTCCATATCAGTAGGATTCATAGAGATAAATCCATACTGAGCTCATTTGCATACCAAATGTGTACAAGGACCTTCATTTATGCCAGTAAGTAACAATTTAACAGGAGAATATGGAGATGTGAAGAGAAGAAAAGACGTTTCATTCGGAGTTAGTGAAGTACTTATGCATACCCGGAAAGAATACTTAAGGGATTGTTTGGGAAAATGTTTCAAAGAACTTGTGCATACATGGACATACTACTGAAGGGGGTCATTGGGGGAATGTTTCATTTGGAGTTATTTATCTTGCTTTGTGCCAAAAGTGTGATACATTCTACATAGGGAAGACTGAGCGCATGCTCAAAAGAAGGATATATGAACATGTGTATGAAATTAAGACCAAAGAGGCCACAAACATGTTATTTTAACATACCTTGGGCTGCAAACAGGCAGCATTTACTTTTTTTTTTTTTTTTTGTACTAGAACAGATTTTACAGGATCCCAGGGGGACCATTGCAGACTAGTATAGAGTATAGGGAAATATATTTGCAATTGTTTGGTGAAGCCATTAGAGCCCCTGGTCTCTCTTGCCCATGTCCTTAAGCTTAGAGCAGCTGGATTATAAACATTCTTTTATATGACATTTAATTGATGTTTTTGAGGTTTTTTTAAAGTGGTGCTACGTTAACACTTGTACCATTGCTACAGTTCTTTTTTCAGTTGAATGCTGTTTCAAAAAAGGACACTAGGTGGGGGTATTTTTGTATGTTTTAATGTATTAACATTCTTGGTTTTAATATATACAGTTTGTTTTTAACAGCAACATTTTATAACAACAATAGAAGAAAGTTTTATGTTTAATAGTTGTATTTATTCATTTATTATACTATATTACATATTAGGTTTTTGTAGCCACGGTGGGGCAGCGGTAGCGTTGTCGCCTCACAGCAAGAGGTTCGCCTGTTCAATTCTCGGCTGGAGCGCCTTCTGCGTGGAGTCTAGATGTCTTCCTCGCAGTTCAGTGGCATTCGAAAGACATGCATAGACTGGACGTGCCTTTGTTGAAGGTTAGGCGTCGAGCTGGCACCTTGGCCCCGTAAAAATCAACTGCCAGTCATTAGCGGACCGGAGTTCCGTTGTGGCGACCCCTAACCAGGAAAAGCCGAAAGAAGAAGAACATATTAGGTTATTAATATATTTTAACTGTTATGACACGTTTTCTGATTCATGACACACTTGTTTTAAACTGTTTTTAAACTGTGTTTCTTTAAATGAGGATTGACAATTAATGGTAATTATTACAAAGTGTATTTAAAGAATTGTGATTATGTAGTCTGTTATCTGATGAAGTCCTGTGTATAGGTAAGAAAATGCGGTGAGTCAGTTAATGCATTAAATTGTGTTAGAATAAAACAGTGTATTTCTACTTTTAAAGCTTCTGGGTGTTCTCTGGGCTTCTTACAGTGCTTGTTATAGTTTTTTTCTGAGTTACCACCAGTTTCTGATGTTTATTTTGGCACTGAGTTTTGTTCCTTTTGAATTAATTCCCAAAATACTGAAGGATAACTTATCAAAAGCAACATATATACATTCTTTATACAGGACTATGTTACTATTTGTTATGAGTGGCAATTTAAGAGACAGTTGTAGCTAGATTATTAAGCCACTCATACAACTACTTAGGATATAATTCAAATCCATAACATAATCTTATTTTTATACGTTGTATTAAGCAAAAACATATCTCGCATGTTAATGCAGATTGTCCAACAAAAGAAAAAACATAAACATAGATTTTCAATGTTTTGGGAAATAAAGTTAATATAAACAAAATATGTGCACTTTGCCTCTGTTTATTATTTTGCCAAAGTTGTTTACTTGAGCTGATATGTTGACAATTCTCAAGGTTTTGTATCAGGCAGACCCGGAAAAACTTTACTATGCAATAAAAATGTCAAGAAATCTCAAATATTTCATTTATACATGAAAAGTAGATTCTCCTAGTCTTGCATAAAAAAAAAAAAAAAAAAACAAAGGAAAGGAAATAAACACACCGCAATCCAGCAGCACAATAAAATCACAATTTAATACAAAAGGTAAGAAATCTGAAGGGTTTCATTTACTTACGTTAGACGGCTGTTGTCCACCTTCATCCCAACTTGTTATATGTAATGCAGTTTGTGTTTCCTCCTCCATTAAAGTTAATAAAAAGTCTGAAATATGTGGATATATACTGCTGAAGTTACATCATGCGAAGGCAACGATGGTCAAGAATTATAACTCGCATGTTGTATTTATTTTTTATTTCAACAGTGACATTTAAAGGTAGAGACAATTCCCTTTATATGATTTAAAAAGACTTCTGTCTATGACTACTTTTGCATAATGTGCAACATAACATAAATACTGTAAATTAGCAATGTTAACAGGTATGCCTTGCCTAGCAACAGAATTGGGGAAAGTTTGCTACTACTTGTGAATTTTCTTATTGTCCATCCAAGGAGGTGCTGTCTCTCAACAGAAAAGCACAACAATGGTGAGAATCGTGGGGAGAAGGGAGACACAGAGTGCAATGCAGAGTAGTGCTTCATCACCTTTGAAGTGGGAGCAGAATATCATGGATATATAACATAGGAAGGGGACGGTATGGCGGATTCAACCAAAGTAGCAAGAACAGAAAAACAGTGGACACAACTACTAAACTAAGACCACCAGTTTCAGTCTAGACACAAAGAAAAAAAAGTTGTCTAAAACATTCTTTAGATTAGAGTCTCCTTGCAGTTTTTCTTTTTGCTGTTTTAAAAATTTTTAGTGTCTCACTGCTATTTATTCTGCTGTGTTAAAGAGTCTGTAATGCTTCTATCTAGTAGCTGTAGCACAGTCCAGATACAGGTTTGCGCATCTGGGTCTGTTTATAGTGGCTGATGTATTCTGAGCACATTTTCCAGGCCATCTTTGATTGGAAAGGGCCCTGCTGCACTTTAGTGAGAGGAGTTGTGCTTCTTGGAACCTGTCTGGTGAAGGGTGGCTGGTCTAGGGCTTGGAGTAAGCATCCTCACTGGTCCTTTTGAACCTTTTAAATTTTTTTTTTTAAGTTTTTAGCTTCTGGTATCTAAGCGCTACATTTGAGCAGGTTTCTACTTGTTTGCACTTCACACAGCATCCCGCACTGCTGCACAATTTTGCTCCACAGCCGGACAGATAAATTCAACAATTTCTGCATTAGATATAGCTGTAGCACACTAGTGTATACCTCATACTTAGTACTTTCGCCAGTCAAAGAAATACTGCTAGTGAGCTGTAACCTATTAAACCACCAGCAAAAAACACCCCGGCAGAAATAAACAGCCTCTGAGCTCCTCCTTGATTGGTCCATAAAAGACCCCCCCCACCCCCCTTGTGATGACAGTTCTTCAACCTAGCATTATGGACAGTTGCACTGCCTTTGTTTCTCCTGCTAACCTTGTTGACTTGGGTGTCTTGAGGCAATGTAGCAATTGTCTCATGTACACTGACAACCCTCTACTAATAACTCACTCTAGTGCAGAGTGCGAGAGATGTATCTACACCAAGATTTTTGAATCTATGCACTCTTGCACACGAAATAGTAACACTGAAGAGGCTGTCAACCCATCCACCAATACTCATGCATATAGTACCACTACTCATACACACAGTCAGTACGCATCAAACACAAAAATCAACATATGCGGAGATTCTCTCAACAAACTTACTTAAACACCAGAGACCTCCAAAACACAAGACTGCTACTACTAACAGAGCTCTTACAGCACCCATGACACATAGTAACACCAGTGTCTCACCTACCATGCCCGTAAGGAGTAACACGTAAAAAACTAATTTTCTTGTCATTTTTGCTCCATAGTGAGACACAAGGATTTCTCACTCACCATGTTGGACAAGGAGAAAGTCACAGTCAGCTGCCTCTCTGCTGCCAGGATCCATCAGACCACACATGCACTCAGGCCTCTCAGCAACAAGTACCATTATGACTGCGTCATAGTTCAGGGTGGAGTGAATAACATGAGATGTACCTCACTGGACTATATGAAGAGACACATGATTGAGCTCTCTGAGTATGTATCCAAGCAGGTACGTCCTACCCTTGAGAAACATACTACCCTCACCTAGAATGATGTCACAGTATAAACAAAAAATGATTGATTTCAATAACTGGCTTAGTTTCTGGTGTCATTCGAAGGGGATTCAGTTTTGTCAGCCTGGGATGATATGGTCGGCAAACCTTGTTGCTTTACCAGAGATGGTTTGCACCCGGCACCACTTGGCTTTCTGTTGCTGGCAAAGGCTCTTGCCACCCCCATAGTTCCTTTTTTAGGCAAGGTCTCAAAAACAAACTTACCGACAATCAAAATAAGTGTCATGCTGCTAAATGCTAGGAGTTTAAACCAAAAACTGCACACCCTGAAAGCACTTCTATCACTGGAAGATGTAGATGTCTGTGCAGTCACAGAAACCTGGTTCAAGCCCTCAGATAGTACCCCAGCCTTGCAAGGCCACAATACCTTCTACACCTTCAGACCAATGAACATGTGAGAACCAAAGGAGGTGGTGTTTCTATCTATATTAGATATAAATTCACCTCCCACCTAATTAGACTGGACAACTCTAAAGTACAGGTTACTGTGGATAAGGCCCCCATTCAAGCCATGCCCAGTTATAGATTCCACTCCATGGGTCATGACATGCACAAAGCCTATTTGACCAAACTGGAGTCAATCCAAATATTCCCAAATACTTGGGGGATTTCAATTATCCTACCATCTACTGGGAAACCTACTCTAACTCGCTAGCACAAAGTTCCTTGACTTTGGTAACTCAACTGCTCTGGAACAAATAGTTCATACCCTGACAAAAGGAACAAACATACTAGATCTGGTCCTACTAACATGTCAAACAGATGCACTGCCACAGCTGTCAGACCCTCATTAGTTAAATCTGACCACAAATCAGTCACCTTTGAGCTGGCACAAAAGTTAAAAGAATAACAGGTTTTGCAGCAACATGCATTTTCTGAACAATAAGAAGTATGAAATTCTAAAGTCTGGAATTATTTATTTGACTGTAATCTACAGTAATTGACTAGAAAATCTAAATTTCTGTGAGAGACAGGGCAAAAATATGAGGCAAAATCAAAGAGAGCATTCTGCATAAAAGAAACAGTTTCAGACAGTTTAACTGTAGAGCTACTTGTTACATTTGAATCAAGCAGCTTGCTATGGTCTTAGATTATCAGTCTTTTTCCTTTCATCTTCAAGGTGAAGACCTATTTTTCTTGCTCCTGAAGCAGTTAGGGCTTGCAGTGGGCAGGTGCAGATGGTGTGGAAGTGTAGTACCAGCACTTGTTAATGAAATACCAGTATTGCATTTGCAGTCACAACTGAAGCACTGAGTGTGTGCAGTTTGACTGTAGAAAGCAGCTTGCTACAGCTTCAATAAGAACAGACCTTTTTTCTCTTTTTTTTTCAAAGTGAAGATATTTTAAGCTATGGTTTTGGCAAGTGCAAGTATAAGCCTAAGGCCAGGCCTTCTCTGCACCTATATATAGACAAAACACATCACTTAATTACTAATTTTAAGCTTACCTATGCAAACTTTTCACTTATTCTCTTCCTGCATATTCTCTGTGGCACTTTCTTGCACACTTAAATCTCTGCATGTTCTCAGCACTTACTGTGCCAACAAAGGACATATTTTCAAGTCTTTTTTCTAAAACATTCATGTCTCTTTGAATGAAAGCTTACTTTTCATTGTACATATTTTAGCAAACTGAATAGTCTTTCTACAGCTTCTACACATATAGCTGAATATTTCTTCTTATCATTACTATAGCCACAATTCATGCAAAACTTATTAGCAACATGTTTGTGTGCCTTTCAAGCTTATCATTGCTCATTTCATGGAATTTTTACTCATGCATAAATTTGTTCTATCTTGCAGCAACCTTACACATTTCTAACACCTAGGTGGGCTCTTTTAATTATGGCAAGGTAATTTAATTAGCTTTGCGTACATCAGTAGCTTTAACTTTAACTCGCCTTCTCTCAGCAATTTTCCTCATCTCTGATACCGCACATTATTCTGTATTAAATAAATTGTGTAATGTACCAAATGTTTACAGTTTAGCTCAGTTCTTTAATTCAGTAACGTCTATATACTCTATTAGATCTTCCGTGAGAACAAATAAAAGCAAGCATGATAAGAAGAAAAAAAAAACAGCATGACAGATGAAGGGGAAAGCATGTTATTATTTATAAGGGGATGACATGTAAGGGGTCAAAAAACAGAGAAAGATGTGTGGATGAATGCACATTCAGAAACCAGCACACTGACCAAACTTTCATGCATTAGCCAGGGGTCATTCCCAGACAAAGATTGTACTCATCCTAGAAAGCAGTGACCTAAGGTTTGATAACAATAGATACCAAGACTGCAGGATTGTACAAGGGAGATGATGAGGTAAAAAGCACTTACAAAAAATGATTTCTTCAAACGTTTCTGTTTTTGTGCTAATCTGCCCATCATGGAAATCTGCAATTAGCTCCAGCTGCAAGGCAAAGGCATTAACTACATGAAAAGATGGTTCTACCTGATCTTACCAAGACTTGCTTCTTTGAAAACTACCCACTACTACCATGACATAGATCGCTGGAACCCTAACTTTGACCGAGATAACCCAGCTTCAGTTAGTGACCAGTCTGCCAAACTAGCCAGCTGGAGAGGGAGAGAAATATGAGACAGTGTTTGCTTGCCTCTCCCAAGGAGGAGAGTTGGGGGCCATGTCTCAGAACATACATTCTGTCCTCAACTCCTACAGTGAAGGCTTCTGATGAATTGGGGTATTTGCCTTGTAGGGGGATGCAGCTTAGAAGGTAGTATAGCTAGTAGAAGTGGATGACACTCCTGGTACTGTATGATTTATTGTTCAACCATTGGGATCTTGTGGACATGTATAGGGAGCAAAAGTGCTTAAAGCAAAATCCTTCTAATAGCTGCCTGAATGATGCCTGTGCTATAGCTATGCTCTTACTCTATTTAATAAATGGTAAATGGCTTATAGTGGCAACACAGCTCAACTGGGTACTGCCAAGTATGGAGGGGTAGTATACAAAAAAAAAAAAATGAAGGCCAGTGCGATGATCATACTGAAGCAAATAATACAGTCACCACTGAGGGCAAATGTCAAAAAATATGTACTTCTCTGATTCAAAACAGGAAAACACTTCAAAATACAAATTACAGCAAAAACAGAATACCTTTATTTCTGTGCTTTTGCAGTTGAAATGCTCCTCACTCACTCATGTGCACACACTTTATTTATAATTCATTCATTACTGTTTGATGACCAGGTGGGTGAACTGGTCAGCTGATTCTTCAGTCTTGACTCGGGTTCACAAAGCAGTGCTAAATAGTAAAACACCTATGAGCAATGCATAGGTACAAAATTATACAATCTTTCATGCAGTATACACATCTTTTTTGACAAATAGTCATCAGCAAAGCAGATGAAATAGTACATAAATATAACACCTACAGTATCACACAATATGAGGGAGGAAGTGTTATCATTTTATTCCCTTTTCCCCCAAGGGTTTGTGATCTCAAAAGTTATGGTAATATTTGGGTGGTATCAAGGTGAAGCCACCCATAATGCTGAAGGGAATACCCTCTTCCTCTGAAAACACATTTTTTCTGAACTTGTTGATAGTTTTTATATCAAAAAATGTTTGTCATTCTTTTGTGGTTTTATGTATTTTGAATTTTGCGAGATGAAGCATAGTTTTTATATTGTGTGATTGACAGGCTGGCATTCATTTGGATCACTTTCAATAAGATCAAACAGACCTAAAAAGATGACCTAAGAACAAAACTAAACAAGACAGCAAGACCAATAAATCAGACAATGGTGGACAGGGAAATGGAATTAAAAGGGGATTTGAGGAATGGGTGAAAGAATATTTTTATGTGACTTGAAGAGCAAAGAAGCAGATAGCAGAGGAAAAATTATAGCCACAATTCATGCACCAGGCAAAGCTAATGAATCAGTGAATGAAGTTATTAAGTTGTGAGATGGCCTTCAGGGAAGGTGAGCTTAGTATGAAGGTTGACTGTTGGACCAATAGACTTGTAACTGAAGTTAAAGTTGTAAATAAGCTTAATGGCCATAATAGCTGTAATTTACAAGTTCCTGAAGATAAACCTTCCAGAGTGTTAAAAAATTAGCAAAAGTAACTGGACAATCTGTAGCAAAATTATACAGTCTTTTATGAAAGCTAGAATTCTGAGGAAGCAGAGAAGAGAAGGAGCAAATATTGTATTTCTACAGAAGGCAATGAGATGCTGACATCAGAGAAAGATGTAGGATGTAGCTTGAAAGAGTGAGGAAAGGGGAAAGACAGGAGCAGTGATCTTACCAAGAAAAACACTCCAGGAAATGTTGAGATTTGTCAAAGAGATTGAGGATGAGAGGTACAGACAGGAATATGGAAGTCTTGCATCAGATATGGACAACATTACGATGGGAGATTTGTTTGAAAAGTCAAATATGCATATAAATCAAAAGAAAACACTGAAACAAAACACATTAAACTGGAAGCAATGATAGTTTCCTAACATTTTTAAATAAGCTTAGTAAAATAAATACATTGCTATTTATAAAATAGTTTTTTCAGCAATGTTTTTAACAAGTTACTACTGTAAAGAGAAACACGCTTAAACATTTGTTTTTATAAGACAATGACAAGGCTTTTCAACATTGCCTATTTCCACCACAAGTACTGCCACCCCATAGAATGATTATTTTAGTTGGGTGGTGGTGGGACTTCCGGTCAGGAGTACAAAAATAATGACATATGCCAATCCCGTAGGGGTCAAACTCAGTAAGTCAGAGATTCTGCCAGTTCCAACTTGTCACAAGCTCAAATGACCACTAAAAACAATCTGCCTGTGAATCATTCTTTTCTGTATGCACAATGCATATGCATGCATATCTGCCATACGTATCTGTAGTTGTAAGCATATAGATTGAAAGAAAAGCTTTTCAAAAAATTATTTTCATGGCTGGAACAGGATTCTACTTACTCCTGAGTCTGTCCAAAAATAAACTTAAACAGAAAAAAGTCATGGACATTCAGAATTGCCATATAGGTGAAACGGTTTATAATCAAATTTTCAAACTGCAGTCACTTGAACTGGGATGATCGAAAGGCTGTTTTCCAGTTCTCATATCACCAAACTGAAAATGGTCGACTCCATAACAATGAATGCTAGTGTGCATTCACTGTTGTGAGGTTGACGTTCTGCTTGGAGCTCGCTCAACAGAGGGGATCTGGAATGTACCCCTTTCCTCACTGTAGTACAATCTTGGGGTTTGCATATATAAGTAGCAGGGGGTGTGGAGGGGTGCAGGAGGGCTTGACCCCTGCAAAACATTGGTTGGAAATCACTGGCCTGCAAGGTACATTGGGTAATGTCGACAATGTTGAATATGGATGTGTCGACATTAGTTTTCGTCATTTTGCCTAGGCAATGTTTTTATTTTCAGTATTTGTTTCAATTATGTCATCACTCAACCAAGTAATTTTTCAGAAATGTAATAATACGCCAGCTGAAACACCTAATGTTCTTAAGGGGTCATTTGCATATATCCCATGTTCCCTATAATACAAGAGGTTTAAGGATTCACTTATTGGAAAGTCGAGCCTTGCTAGATTTTTCTTTTGGTTTTTACTGATTGTTTTAGTTTGTTGGTTGGGATATTTTGCAAACACCCTAATGGTTATGGATATCAGCTGGTTATGATAACCCTGTGTTTCTAAATGTTAGCCAAACATTTCACTTATGCTGGGTTTATAATGTACAAGAAGGCTGAGATATTCATGTTCATAGCTAGTTGGGTTTGGTTTTATTAGACTGAATTTGTCTAGAAATGGATTTATAAAAAAAAAAGTCACGGACATTTAGAATTGCCATATAGCTGAAACACCCGGTGTCTTTAAAGGGTCATTTGCATATATTTATTTATTTTATTTATTTGACATTTGTTGACCACTAATTTCTAACTGAGCTTGTGTCCTTTTCAGCAGAGGCCCGGGGAGAAAATCCCACAAAGTATTACATACACACAGTATACATGAGGTAATATAAACATGCATTATAATGCTTGGATTCCCATTTGTAGCATGAGAGTTTAAAAGGTGTAGTTTACAGAAAAGGCAATAAAACAATATGTTAAAGTCATTCATATATCTCCAATACACAAGGAATTCCCTATTTAGAGGGGAAGTAATAGCAATTAACTCAGAGTTTAACATAAGAGTACATAAAGTACTGTATAGCAAGTCCTAGTTCTTACAGGCAACAGCATGTACATCAGTAATCAGAAGCAGAGGGGAAGTTGATAGAAAAAGGTTAAGTGTCCACTGAAAAAGGGGGGTGGCTATGGGTAAAAGAGGGAAATTAGAGATTTTTTTTAAATTTATAAATAAGAGAGGAGAGTAGTAGTAGTTAGAATAACATGAAATATGAGAAAGGCGAGTAAGCTAAGTGGGAAAAGAAGGGAGGGAGGTAAATATGAGTAGTGAAGAAATTTAGTGAAAAAGGTATTAGGAGTTAGAGTTCTGTGGCTATAATTAAGTATGAATTGAGAAGGGGCTGTATGCAATGGGGGTCATGTGATTAAGTTCACAGTGGTTGTGTACAGGAGCAAGTCCAGGTATTAGTAAAGTGGACTTTTAGGGCGATTTTGAATGTGTGTGACTGTGTGATACATCTGATTGTTAAAGGTAGCTTATTCCAGTGGACAGTGGGAAGATAGTTGTAGAGGGTTTCACCAACTGATTTATTAGGTTTGTAAATGTCAAGGAAGTTTTGGCTGGTGCTTCTAAGTTTTCTGGTTTGGAGGCAGAAATTTAAGATGTTGGAAATGTTAGGGCAGAAGGAGGGTTTGTAGAGGATGGAGTGGATAATATTAAGTTGAGAGAAAAGAAGTTGATTGGAGAACTCAAGCCAGTTCAGTGTTTTCAAGGCCAGGCAGTGATGGGATTTAGGATGGGGGTTGGCGGCAAATCTAGCTATTTTGTGATATGTATTTTCCATCTTATTCAGTAGTGTTACCTGTAGGTTAGTGAGGATTTGAAAGCCACAGAAGAGACAAGGTAGGAGATAAGCAAGTGAGAGTAACAATCTTGCCTCTGGTGTGAGATATCTTTTGTTATGGTATAGTAAGCCAAGCTTTTGGTTAGTATTTTTGATACAGTAATTTATATGAAGATCGAGCTTTAGTTTATTATCATTTATAGCCCCTAGTAGTTTGGTATGGGATTCAACATTGATGGTGGTGTTGTCTAATGAGGTGATAGTGAAGGTTGAGGGGTTATGAGAGAGATTTGGGCAGAAATAAAAGTAGTTTGGTTTTCTTAGCATTGAGTATTAAATGATTATTTGTTAGCCAGGTCTCAATATTTGTGAAAGTTTGCTGGGTTTTGGAAAGCAGGTGAGAAACAATAAGAGAAGGTGAAGACTGTAGAGTGGAGAGAGAAAGACATTGGCAGCCTTCAGACACTGGACCACACCCAGTTTGGGTTCGTGAAGGGCCAATCTTGTCTCCTGAACCTGACTGTCTTCTTTGAATCAGTCTCCAGAGCTGTGGACAAAGGTAAGGCGGTCCACACAGCCTATCTGGACCTTGCCAATGCCTTGAACACCTTCCCCTACTCTGGAATCATAGATAAACTTACTAAGCTGGACATTAATCCCTACGTCACTGGATGGGTTGTCAACTGGTTTACTGACAGAACCACACTGTAAAAGCAACCGACTCCAAATCCAGCTCCAGACAAGAGACAAGTGGAGTATCTCAGGGTTCAGTCCTGGGACCGCTCTTGTTTGCCATCTACTTCTCTGAAATACAGGCCAACACTAAGGGACTCTTGTCTAACAAAGTTTGCAGATGACTGCAAACTGGGAGCCATTATTGAATCCCCAAATGATGTGGATATTCTACAAAAGGGCCTTACAGAAACAGATGCTTGGTGCCAGAGCCATGGCCTCAAGCTCAATGCCAAGAAATGTACAGTTATCTCCTTTGGGAAAAAACATGTACCCATGAATTACCACATAGGTGGCAGTACACTAAACACCAAAAGTGTGATAAGAGACTTAGGGACACAGGTGGACAGTGGTCTCACCTTTGATAACCACATCGCCACAACAGTCAGGAAATCTTTCTATGTGGCACACCTCATCACTAATTGCTTTTCATCCAGAAAAAAATGAGGTCATTATCCCACTGTACTCATCCCTCATTAGACCCATTATAGAATACAATGCCCATTTGGTATGTACCTCTCAAGACATCTGCAACAACTGGAAAGGTCACAGAAATACCTCACTAAAAGAATCACAGGCCTAAAGCACATGCCCTAATCTAAGCATCTAAAACAACTCCAGCTATAATCTGTCACATATCGTCTACTCAGAGGTGATCACTGCTTAACATACAAGGCCATGTCAAACCCAGAGCTGTTGGACATGCTAAACATAAAGAAATCCCAATCCCTCAGAGCCAACACACTCCAGGGATCTAAACCTTGTCATCACAATGAACAAAACATGCTAGCGGGATAGGTTCCTGACCCAGAGACTCCCCAGATTCTGGACTGCCCATATGTCAAGCAGAGTGCCTCTTTGGCCCACTTCAAAAGGAACACTGATGATTGGCTGGGAGATATGAAATTCATCCCAGGGATCACATCAGTCGCCCTGCTAGACAGGGGTCCAGGGAAGTAAATATTGTGGGAAGAAGTAGCCAGGGAATTGTTATGGCTAGGCTTGTATAGGCCCTAGGGCAGATAGCCTGGTAGCAACCTATGAACCTATGAATCATCCGCATATTGGATGAGAGTTGAGTTGGGGCAGGATTTATAACGATTGTTAGTAAAAATGTTGAATAGAAGAGGTCCTAAGATGGAGCCTTGAGACACACCTGTGGTGATTGACAGAGGAGGGGACAGTGTAGAAAGCCCTCTAACAGACTTTTGCCTATTGGACAGGTAGCTGCTGAACCAAGAGATAGTAGAAGGGGACAGATTAAGTTCTGTTAGTTTAGAAATGAGCAAAGGATGAGACACAGTAATGAATGCCTTGGATAAATCCAGGAATAGGCAACAGACTAGTTTGTTATTGTCCTTGGATTGCCCAACTGGATTGGTGAAAGCAATGAGAGCAGTGGAAGTACTATGGTTTGGTCAAAAACCATGCTGAGTGGGTGTTAAAAGGTTTTCTAGTAATGGGTGGCATATTAATTGTGCATGGACGCATTTTTCCATGCTTTTTGAGAGTGGAGAGAGAAAAGCTATAGGCCTAAAATTGGAAATTTGTGTAGATTTTCCTCCTTTATGGATGGGGATAGTATAGAATTTTTTCCAGATGGATGGAACAGTAGATTTAGACAGTGAGCGATTTATCAGAATAGATATGGGGTATGCAATGGAACAGGCGGCTATTTTTAGGAAGCATGGTGGCAAGTTGTCAGTAGAAGGAGAGCATGACTTTAGGTTCTGAAGAAGTTTTTGATATAGGCAGTTGATACAGGTTGAAGAGAAAAGTGTTGTTTTGGGGACTGGGTGTTTTTCATAGTAAGGGCTAGATGAATCAGAAGCAACGGTGGTGTTAGGAAGAGATCTGGAGCTAGAGTGCACTAATTTACTGATGGTGTTGATGAAAAAGGAATTGAACTGGTAGCTGTTTCTGTGGGAGGCAGGTTAGGATCAGGATTGCGAGATGGTGGGTTACCTCGAAGCAAGATGTGGTTAATTGACTTCCACATGTCCCTGGGGTTATTATTATGATTAGAGGTGGATTGTGAGTAGAAGTTTCTTTTATCAGATTCTATCATTTTTTAGTTTTGTTTCTAAGTTCTTTATATTTTTGTAAGTCTGAAGGAGATTTAGATTTAGTCTATTTTTTCCATGCTAGCTCTCTGACATGGCTAGAGAAATGAGTAATGTTGGTAAGCCGAGGGGCGATTTGAGATTTAACTCTTATTTTTTGAAGAGGGGTGAGAGTGTTGAGTATATTTAAGAAAGCTGAACTGAAGTGTAAGACAGCATTATTAAGAGGCAGTGAAAAGGGTGAAGGCCAGTTAATAGAGGACCGGAGGCTATTAAAGTATTCTGGGTTGAAGTTGGTCAGTTTATGGTTTTATATTTGTGAGTACTAGTAGTGTGGGAGGTGTATCTAAGTACTCGGATAGGCACATGGTCGCTAAGGGAGTCAGATAGTGATTCTTGTTTATGGTGTGTATTGGGATGAGGTACTAATATCCAGTCAATAATTGAGTGGGAGTTTGAGAGTTTATTTAGGAGGGTTGGAGTTGACATGACCTGTGTGAAGCCATAAAGGTTTATACTTTGACAAGGGGAGTCTATTTTAAAGGAATGGCAATTTATGTTGATGTCCCCTAGGATGGTTGTTTCTGTTGTAATTTTCTACGAGAACCAAGATATATATATATATATATATATATATATATATGTATATATATATATATATATATATGTATATATATATATATATATATATATATATATATCACATGTAACTTTGTTAGATTTTTCTTTTGTTTTTTTGCTGATTGTTTTTTCTGTGTGACCTTTTTACTCCTTGTTTTAGGATTCTACTTACTGTTAACCAGACTGATAACCAGACTGATTTCCTTATTTGTTTTCTTACACAATAAAATTGCTAAGTATCACTTGAATGCAATTGTTCCCTGTACCTTAAACAAGTGCCACATATAGCTTCATGGGTAAGACAGCATGCTGTCAGTAAGCTACATTTTAGAAGTTTATTCCTATACCTTCCACATATGCCATCATTCTTGAGCGAGTCACTAAACTGAATTAATGCTCTTGAGTCACACCTGAAACCCATTTTTGTGGTTATTTACTAAGCATGAAAAATATAATTTTGTTCTCTACTGAATGGTCCCCTCTAAAAACCCTTCCTCTAGATGATGCCGTTTCCTACTTTAACCAATCATTCCTAACCCTTCTCAATCAGCAAGCCGCCCCCAAACCAAACGCATCAAAACCAATCCCTGCCCATGGTTATCAAAAGATACTAAACAAGCCTTGCACCAAAGGGACAAAAAATGGAAACAATATCAAAAACATAAAAACTCTAACACCCTCCTAGAGTATAAGCAACTACTATTGGTACTATTGTTAGTTAAAACAACAAGGAATATGGTAGCCTGCTGCCACTGTGCTGCCACCTTGTGGTCAAAGTAAGTTACTACAGCCAGAAAAACTAACCTGCGTGTATGCTCACATGCCCTGTAGTAATACTTTAAATGATAAGGAGCAGTTCACTTTTTAAAAAGCAGTCTTAAAAACACATTCAAAGTGTGGATAAACTACAGTAGAAGGAACACCTACAGTTGAGCTAGAAAGCTGAGCAAACAAATGGAGAGTGAAACACAATGAGTAACTGGTGTGTGTGTGTGTGTGTGTGTGTGTGTGTGTGTGTGTGTGTGTGTGTGTGTGTGTGTGTGTGTGTGTGTGTGTCTGTAAGGGTCCTCCAGGTCAAACAGCTGTGTGAGTGTGTGCATCAGCACAGCTAAGCTGAGTGCTAGCTCCACATCTTGGTGTGTTGGACAGGTGTGGACCATTAATGGTAGAGGTGGCAGCTCATCGCTGTTGTCCCCAACCTCAAGAACTGGCTCTGCCAGGAGTTCCACTGGCATGTTGATATCCATGACCATGCTCAGATGTAGTGATGCTATCTGAACATGTCTGCTATCTGCTGGACAAACTTCCTCATGTGAACACCCAGGACCACAACCCCATGGCCTGTCACATCTGTGTGTGGACAGCACACTCACTGATGGAGCAATGGGATTACTGCCACCATGGGAGCGGGATCAGGCATGGCCACATTGGCTAACAGCAGAAGATGTGGCTGACCTATGCCTAAGAGGATGCCATTTCCCTCCCAGCAGATGTTCCATTACAGATACTGCTCATTACATGACAGACACCCCTCAGTCCATCACAGACACCCCTTGTTCCAATGTGCCATTCATCCAATCCAGTGAACTGGCAACATAGCTGAGGCAGTCATGCATGTCAGACTGTGCTCCATCCACAATCCTGAGCATTTGTCTGGAGCACCTATGGGGATGTGCCTGTGCCTCCATGATGACCGTAAACATATATTGAGTGGCACGGGAAGTGATACCTGCACCAGGTGGAGGAGAGGCAGCAGGCCTCTTTCAGGCACCCCTATCAATTTTCCTGCATGGCACCTTACCCACACTTTGGCTATGGCCAGACTCAACAGGCACTAAAGCCGCAGTGAGCCACACTTCCCTGATCAATGACTTTGCCTTCCACCTGTCCAGTATCTGTGGGCTCAGTGGATTGAGTAGGCATAGGCCTACTGGCTGTGTCCAATGTAAATGCAGGGAATGGCTGTATGTCAACCTCTGTGTCAAATTCAACCTCAGCACTGCCCAAATGTACCTCAAGTTGCCCACCATCATCATCAGTATCTGCTTATACACTGATATCAGGTGGCACAGGGTGCACAGTTTCACTATCAGAATCATCTGTGATAAAAAACAAGAAACATAGTAATACATTCATACCAGCACTGCTATAGTGCAATACATGCTAAAAAGTAATACTGCTGCTACTATTACAGACAGTTCAGCAATACACGCAGCACACCTAAGATCAAAATCACACAGTACAATATTTGTTTAAATTGATCACCAGTACTCACATAAAACATTTGGCTTACAAACTGCAGAAGGCAAGCTTTCCTGCAGGCCTGATGTTCTTGAAATAAGTTAAGCAAGAGGTAAGGGCAACAATCACACAATCAACAGTAACACAGGGGTAATACATATGTCCCTTTATAGATTCAGGCTTGTTGGCTGTTGGTGAAGCACCCTCCAAGAGGAAAAAACGCTGAGAGAAGAAGGGAGCCACTTTTGAGATTTTAAGTATTTTTTCTCTGTTTATTTGCTAAGTTTTTCTGCATAGCTGCCTAGCTTGAGCATTTTCTGGCTTGTTAAACTTGATTTCTGTATTAGTAGCTGTATTTAGAGCACAACCAAAAGCTGTTTGCTGAATTTCCTGTTTGCACTTAATTTTAAATCGTTTTTTTCTTAAAACTTGCATATTTTCTGTCCTTGACCTAGCACTCTTGTGTGGGGTCATTTACTGCACTGTTATAACTTGATATTACTTGTGAACCTCTGCTATCTCTGTAAAAAACAAAAAAAAATCTTGCTTTTTTCCCACTTTTCTGAGAGTTAAAAAAGTTCAGTTACAGGCTTGCTGTTCCTGAACTGTTTGAAAGTTTCTGTGAGGCCATTTTTGCTTGGGCTGGAGGAGGGTCTCTCTGTTGATCAGTGGCAGTGACTAACATTGAGCGGCTTCCCTGCCCCCCGTAGAGGTGGTTACTGACTTGAAACTGTAGTTTTATTGGCCACCAGGGGTCATTTCCATAACTCCTTCATCTTCCTCTCTTAAAACCCAGTTGCCTCGTGGTTTAGGCGTCTTTTCAGGCTTGTTGGCTGTTGGTGAAGCACCCTCCAAGAGGAAAAAACGCTGAGAGAAGAAGGGAGCCACTTTTGAGATTTTAAGTATTTTTCTCTGTTTATTTGCTAAGTTTTTCTGCATAGCTGCCTAGCTTGAGCATTTTCTGGCTTGTTAAACTTGATTTCTGTATTAGTAGCTGTATTTAGAGCACAACCAAAAGCTGTTTGCTGAAATTCCTGTTTGCACTTAATTTTAAATCGTTTTTTTCTTAAAACTTGCATATTTTCTGTCCTTGACCTAGCACTCTTGTGTGGGGTCATTTACTGCACTGTTATAACTTGATATTACTTGTGAACCCCTGCTAGCTCTGTAAAAATCCAAAACAAAAAAAAAAAATCTTGCTTTTTTCCCACTTTTCTGAGAGTTAAAAAAGTTCAGTTACAGGCTTGCTGTTCCTGAACTGTTTGAAAGTTTCTGTGAGGCCATTTTGCTTGGGCTGGAGGAGGGTCTCTCTGTTGATCAGTGGCAGTGACTAACATTGAGCAGCTTCCCTGCCCCCGTAGAGGTGGTTACTGACTTGAAACTGTAGTTTTATTGGCCACCAGGGTCATTTCCATAACTCCTTCATCTTCCTCTCTTAAAACCCAGTTGCCTCGTGGTTTGGGCGTCTTTTCAGGCTTGTTGGCTGTTGGTGAAGCACCCTCCAAGAGGAAAAACGCTGAGAGAAGAAGGGAGCCACTTTTGAGATTTTAAGTATTTTTCTCTGTTTATTTGCTAAGTTTTTCTGCATAGCTGCCTAGCTTGAGCATTTTCTGGCTTGTTAAACTTGATTTCTGTATTAGTAGCTGTATTTAGAGCACAACCAAAAGCTGTTTGCTGAATTTCCTGTTTGCACTTAATTTTAAATCGTTTTTTCTTAAAACTTGCATATTTTCTGTCCTTGACCTAGCACTCTTGTGTGGGGTCATTTACTGCACTGTTATAACTTGATATTACTTGTGAACCTCTGCTATCTCTGTAAAAAACAAAAACAAAAAAAAAATCTTGCTTTTTTCCCACTTTTCTGAGAGTTAAAAAAGTTCAGTTACAGGCTTGCTGTTCCTGAACTGTTTGAAAGTTTCTGTGAGGCCATTTTTGCTTGGGCTGGAGGAGGGTCTCTCTGTTGATCAGTGGCAGTGACTAACATTGAGCGGCTTCCCTGCCCCCCGTAGAGGTGGTTACTGACTTGAAACTGTAGTTTTATTTCCCTTTTGGGTCTATTCCTGCTTCTTTCCAGCCCCTGCTATCAAGCACGCTTTAACGTGCTTTAGCGGAGTTGCCACTAGAGCAGCATCGGGCAGCGCTGGTTAAACAAGGTTAAACTCTTTCTGGCTCCAGAAAGTCTGTTCTTCAATTTTTCCCTTAGAACTGCTCTGTTAGGAACCTAAACAGTTTACACCTACACTAAAAAGTGCAGCACTTGTTCCAAATAGCTTTTTCTTCTCAAAAAGCTCATCACTTGTCTTATAAGCATATCCCTTGTCTTATAAGCATTCTCTTTGCAGGTCAAGCACTCCTATATTATACAAATCTCTCACTAGCAAAACCCCCAGGAGTGCCCACTTCCCTGCTAAGCCCACTACTTTTCTGTCTCATACCAACTCATAATTATTTCTAGCATGTCGAAGGGTCAGATGCTGGCGTCCTCTCCTGCCCAGTTGGTGAATCTGGGAATTCTGAGACAATGTTACAATTGTCTCATGTACACGGACAACCCTCTCCTCCTCCCACGTAACACTAACACTTGTGAGAGATGCAGCTATTTAGCCAGACTGGAGGCTGAGCTCTCTCAACTCAGGACTGGCAAGACCAGGCAGTAGGAGAAGGCAACTACACACACCACAATACCAGTCTCACGTAACTCAACCACACCACTGAATCAAACACATAAACACACTAAGACATACTCGGAGGCTCTGAGTAAAAATTTACCTAAACAGCAGAGGCCTCCAAAGCAGACACCCAAGCAACTGCAAACTCAATACACCACACAAACAACACATAAACAACAAAATCAGTGTGCAAAGCAGTCACTGCCCTTAAGGCAAAATACAACACCAAACATACTTGTCATAGGTGACTCCATAGTCAGACACACTGACGTCCCGCTCACCAGACTGAGTAAGGAGAAGGTCACAGTAAGCTGCCTGTCGGGCGCTAGGATCCGCCACATAACACAAGCACTCAGGTCTCTCAACAGCAGGTACAAGTACGACTCAGTCATTGTCCACGCTGGTGTCAACGACCTGAGACGTACCTCCTTGGACTACATGAAAAGAGACATTGAGGAGTTCTCTGATTATGTAGCCCAGGCAGGTATGACCCTGACCTTGAGCAGTATCCTACCTTCACCTAGAATGATGCCACAATACAGTGATAAGATGATCAGCTTTAATAATTGGCTTAAATTCTGGTGTCATTCAAAGGGGATCAATGTCTGTCTGCCTGGGATGACATGCTGGACAAGCCACGCTGCTTCGCAAGGGACGGCTTGCACCTGTCACCCTAGGCTTCCGGATATTGGCAAAGGCTCTTGCCACCCCATAGTGCCTTTTTAGGCAAGGCTCAAATTCTAAACCTACCACCCTGGAACACAAAAAGTAAAAAACTAAGGGTAATGCTGCTCAATGCCAGAAGTCTCAATCTCAAGATGCATGCACTCGAGGCCCTTCTCAGTATGGAGAACATCGATGTCTGTGCTGTGACAGAAACCTGGTTCAAGGCTCCTGAGAGCACCCCAGCACTAGCAGGTTTCACCTCATATCATGCGTTCCGGCCCCAAAATCCGGACAACACCAAGAAAGGAGGGTGTCCATATTCATAAAGGACACCCACACCTCAAGGTTGGTGGCAACACACGATGCATCTGAGACCATCCAGGTGCAATTAACCATAGGCAAGACTGCTCTGCAATTTGTAGCATGTTACAGGCCACCCTCTCAAACTCAGGAACCTCACATGGCCTTCCTGAAAACAATGGAGGGGATAAATGTATCTCCAAACACCATCACACTAGGTGACTTCAACTACCCTAATATAGACTGGGAACACTACTCAAGCCCAAACACTCTAGCCCAAAGGTTCCTGGAGTTCATAAACTCAAATGCCATGGAACAACTAGTCACCATCCCACAAGAGGAGAAAACATACTTGATCTCATCATCACGAACATGGGATCAAAATGTTCAACACCGGAAGTATACCCCTCACTGGTGAGATCAGATCATAAACTAATCTCGCTGGAGGTCCTCATCCCGCCCCCACCTGAAATAAAAAAGACCACAGTGAAAAACTTCTCAAAAGCCGACTTCACACTTCTAAAAACGAATGTGGTCTCCTTTAAGGCCCCTGAGCCAGTGGTAAACATTACTCCAACCGCTGAATCACTTACAAATGCCTTCTACCAGCACCTACAGGACTGCATGGATCAGGCAATCCCAAACAAAACTAAGACTCTTTGTACCAAAGGCAAGCATCCAGTCTGGTGGACCCCAGCCATAAACAAGCTCTACAACAAAAGGAGGAAGCTACTACAAGATAGAGCAAAATCCTTGAAAGGTAAGACACCTTTGATCATTATAAGTAAAAAACTAAGAGCTCTCATAAAATCATCCAAGGCAAATTTTGAGAGAAAAATCGCCAAGGACTCAAAAGACAATCATAAGGCCTTCTTTAGCTATGTTAGAAACCTAGGAGGAAACTCCCAGATATGCTCAGAATTAGTTCAAAATGATGTGAAGATTACTGAACCTACACACATTGCCAACATACTGGCTGACAGGTTCAGTGCAAACTTCCCCAAAGGAGAGATATCTATACCAGAGGATTGTAGCCCCCAAACATCTCCAACACCCAGGTGAGAACTGCTCTCTCCAAAGCAAAAAACACAGCATCCATGGGACCGGATGGTGTCCCCGGCTGTGTGCTCCACGAACTCAATGAGGAACTAAACCCGCAGTTAGGACAGCTGTTTAATCTTAGCCTCACCTCAGGATATTACCCAAGGAGTGGCGACGCGACTGTGGTCCCACTTCACAAGGCGGTGCCTCCACCGACCCTGGGAATTACCGTCCCATTAGCTTGACAAGCCTTATCTGCAAAGCCATGGAGAGGATCATAATGGAACTCATAAATAAAGACATAGGGAACTTGCAGACTTTGGATCCAACCCAGTTTGGCTTTGTCAAAGGCAGATCATGCCTTTTAAACTTGGTTGACTTTTTCGAGACAGTCACCAAGGCCATTGATGAGGGAAAGGCAGTCCATACAGCCTACCTTGACCTGGCAAAGGCCTTCGACACAATACCCCACTCAGGTATCATCGAAAAACTCATCAGCTTGAATGTAAACCCATACATCACAAGATGGGTTGCAAACTGGCTAAGTGACAGAACCCACAGGGTCAGAGTTGCTGGAGCCATGTCAGACTCAAAGCCTGTCACAAGTGGTGTCCCACAGGGATCAGTCCTGGGTCCACTCTTGTTCGGCATCTACTTTTCTGAAGTACAAGCAAACACAGGAGGGTTATGGCTGACAAAGTTTGCAGATGACTGCAAACTGGCGCCATAGTCGAAAACACATCTGACACAGATATCCTTCAGAAGGGCCTCACAGAAATGGATAACTGGTGCCAGAGCCATGGCCTAAAGTTAAATGCCAAGAAATGCATAGTCATACCCTTCGGGAAAAACAAGGTTACCCCTAGCTACCATATAGGTGGCAATCCACTGAGCACAGAAGAAGTCATCAGGGATCTGGGGACCCAGGTTGACAGTAGCCTTTCGTTTGACACTCATGTTGCCAAAGTAGTTAGGAAAACCTTCTACATTGCCCACCTGATCATGAAGGGATTCACATCTAGATCAAGGGAGGTCATCGTTCCCCTGTACTCATCACTCATTAGATCTATGATTGAGTACAATGCCCCATTCGGAATGTATCTGACCCGACACCTGCAGCAGCTGGAAAGGCCCCAAAGTTCCTCACCAAAAGGATAAAGGGTCTCAAAAATATGTCTTATGCTGCCCGACTGAAAGAACTCCAGCTCTATTCAGTCTCATACTGCTTGCTCAGAGGTGACCTGTGCCTGACATATAAGGCCATGTCAAACCCTGATTTGATGAATATGCTTCACCTCAAAAAATCTAGATCCCTCAGAACCACAAGGGCGGAGACTTAAACCTTGACACGGTTATTAATAGAGCGTGCTGGAGGGACAGATTCATCACCCAGAGACTCCCTATGCTGTGGAACAAAATCCCGGTACATGTGAGGCAGAGCACCTCGCTGGCCTTGTTTAAGAGGAATCTTGACCAATGGATGGGGGATCGCAGATATACCCCAGGGATTACTTCAGTGTCACTGCTTGACAGAGGCACAGCAAAATAATAGGCATAGTTTTATTCAAACTAAAGGGGTGGCGAAAGCCAAATAACTATGGGCTAGGCTTATAAATGCCCTTGGGCAGATAGCCTATAGGTTCATAGGTTCATACTAGGCTATCTGCCCTAGGGCATTTATAAGCCTAGCCAGAGTGTGTATGGCTTTCGCCACCCATTTTAAATTAATTTTGCTATGCCCTTTTTCGAGGTTAGTATACCGCGCTTCTGTCTAACAGTGACACAGAAGTGATACCCGGGGTAAACCTACGATCTCCCATCCACTCATCAAGATTCCTCTTGAAGAGAGTCAATGAGGGACTCTGCCTAACCTGGACTGGGATTTTATTCCAGAGTGAAGGGAGCCTCTGGGTTATGAATCTGTCCCTCCAGCATGTCCTATTTATTTCAGTGCTGAGGTTTAAGTCCCTCGAGCGCGTAGCTCGATGGGATTTGGATTTTCTGAGGTGCAGCATGTCCATTAATTCCGGGTTGGACATGGCTTTATAAGTCAGGCACAGATCGCCTCTGAGCAGGCGGTATGCCACTGAGTAGAGCTGGAGTTTCTTTAACTGGTCAGCATACGGCATCTGTTTGAGCCCCTTGATCCTCTTGGTGAGGTACTTTTGGGGTCTTTCCAGTTGCTGCAGGTGTCTGGTAAGGTACATCCCAAAAGGGGCACTGTACTCGATTACGGGCCTGATGAGGGATGAGTAAAGAGGCACGATGACCTCCCCTGATCTAGATGTGAATCCCTTCATGATTAGGTGGGCTATATAAAATGTTTTTCTAACCACTTTGGCCATGTGGTTGTCAAATGAGAGATTGCTATCAACTTGGGTCCCCAGGTCCCTAATTACTTCTTCTGTACTTAATGGATTACCACCTATGTGGTAATTTGTGGGCACTTTGTTTTTGCCAAAGGGGATGACTATACACTTTTTGGCGTTTAGCTTGAGGCCATGGCTCTGGCACCAGTTGTCTGTTTCTATGAGGCCCTTTTGGAGGATGCTTGTGTCAGCTGGAGAGTCTATTATGGTGCCCAGTTTGCAGTCATCTGCGAACTTGGTCAGCCACAGTCCTTCCATGTTGGCCTGTACCTCCGAGAAATATATACCGAACAAGAGAGGTCCCAAGACTGAGCCTTGTGGGATGCCACTTGTAACTGGTTTGGAGTCTGACATGGCTCCAGCTATTCTAACCATGTGGGTTCTGTCCTTGAGCCAGTTTGCAACCCATCTAGTGACATAGGGGTTTATATTTAAGCTGGTGAGCTTATCTATAATGCCCGAGTGGGGTATTGTATCGAAGGCTTTTGCGAGGTCCAGGTAGGCTGTGTGGACCACCTTCCCCTTGTCAATGGCCTTGGTGACTGTTTCAAAGAAATTGACCAGGTTTAAGAGGCAGGATCTGCCATTAACAAAGCCGAACTGGGTAGGATCCAGTGTCTGTAGGTCCCCAATATCTTTATTTATAAGGTCCGTGATGATCCTTTCCATAGCTTTGCAGACCAAGCTAGTGAGACTTATGGGGCGATAGTTTCCAGGATCCGTTGAGGCACCACCTTTGTGGAGAGGGACCACTGTTGCTGTACGCCACTCTTTGGGTACATATCCTGTAGTAAGGCTGAGATTGAACAGTAGTTTTAGGTTTGGGTTTAGCTCTTCTTGGAGTTCATGTAGGACGCAGCCCGGGACACCGTCTGGTCCCATTGATGCTGTGTTTCTTGCTTTGGAGCGGGCAGCTCTTACCTGAGCATCTGAGATGTCAGGGGAGCAGCACTCTGCTGGGATAGATATTAGCCCTTTTGGTGGGGAGGGGGGGGAGAAGTTTGCGCTGAACCTGTCAGCAAGGATGTTGGCAATGTCTGTGGGTTCAGTGTATTTTTTGTCATTTTGGACTAATTCTGAGCATATCTGGGAATTCCCACCCAGGTTCCTAACATAACTAAAGAAAGCCTTGTGATTATCCTTAGTGTCCTGTGCAATTTTTCTCTCGAAGCTGGCCTTAGACGATTTTATGAGTGCCCGTAGTTTTTTGCTAATACTGATCAGAGATGCCTTCCCTTTTTGGGATTTTGCTCTGTCATGTAGTAGCTTCCTCCTTCTATTATATAGTTTGTTTATGGCTGGGGTCCACCAGACAGGACATCTGCCTTTGGAGGATTGAGTCTTGGTGTTATTTGGGATTGCATGATCCATGCATTCCTGAAGGTGTTCATAGAATGCGTTTATAAAGGATTTTGTGGTCTGGGCAGATATCCAGAGGCCCGGGGGCTTTGAAGGATTCCACCTCGGTTTTGAGGAGTGTGAAATTTGCTTTAGAGATGTTTTTCACTGTGGTTTTCTGGGCATGGGGTGGGGTCGGGATGTGAATATCCAGTGAGATTAGTTTATGGTCTGATCTTACCAGTGAGGGATACACTTCTGGTCTGGAGCATAGAGTCCCCATGTTGGTGATGATCAGGTCCAGTATGTTTTCCCCTCTTGTGGGTGTGGTAACAAGTTGTTCCATAGCATTTGAGTTTATAAATTCTAGGAACCTTTGGGCTAGGGTGTTGGAGCTAGAGTAATGCTCCCAGTAAATAATCTTTTAAACAAGAACGTGGTTGACAACTCCAAGCTAAGCTTATAACTGTAGCAATCTTCAATCCCCCCAACCAAATAAATACATGTGACACAGAATTGACTTATTTATTTAAATTCTTTAACTATACAACAGTATTCAAGTGTTCAGATAACAAAGCCTACCTGAAGCTCCTCCTGGGATGTGGTTGGTATGTCCAAAACACTGGCTCTCACATTTAGCACGTGTTGGACTACAGTCTCCTGGGAGCTTTCTGTATCCCTTATGTTAGTTAGGAACTGTTCACTGGGGGTAAATGGTGGTTCCCTAGCAGGGCCTCCCACTGTAACCAATAGGTATGGCCTACTGCAGCTGCTCGCCTTCTTGCAGAGGTTATCATGTCAGTGGTACTGAGGTGCACTTGTTCATATATTCTTCCATGGCCATCCACAGCACTGACATTTGCAACAGTTCGCTGCCATATTAGCAACCTATGGCCCATATCTCGCCTTCCCCTTTGAAGGAGAAAGGCACCATGTTGCCAAAAAACACTGATGATTGTTTGGATTTTACCATCCATAAAGGGTTGTTGATGTGAATTCAGCCATCTCACTGGCATTATTGTAGGTGCCCTAAAGGAAAACAAAAGTATAATAGACTTAAGTATCACATAACTTTAAAATAAGTGTTTACAGTTACAACATAAAAGGTAGCTAGTCAGTATTACCCACTGGAGAAACATTAAAAAGTCTAGAGATGTGGAATACTAACAGGCAGGATACAAAACTAAGGAGAGTAACAAGAGCAACATACCCTTGTTAGTGCCATAAAAGTAACTCACCTTATTTCCCACCCCCACAAAAGAACAGGCAAATTACCTTTTCTGGCTTATAAAACATCTTTGAAATGCTAAAAGTGCTGTCAAAGGACCTGACCCTGAAACATTTGTACATATTTCTCACACAGCATTCCATGTCAGTACACTTCTTAATAATGCATACAGTTAACTCAGTTAACAGTGTAAAAGCCTGTGCTTCACATTATTGTTAAATACATCCCAGCATATGCAGTACGTAGGTGACAAAATGGAACCAAACCTCCTGAGATTCGGTACTCCTCTGTACAGATATCATGAAGAAAATGTCTTCTTTCACTGTTCCAAACATATAGAACTCTCCTAAACATTAGTTTTCCTAGCTACAGGGGTGCCTTTTTATATGGTGTAAATTATTAATGGATTGCAGCTGTGAGTGATTACTGTTTAGGAGGAGGATATCACAACACCACTGTAGGCTGCCTTACTTCCACTGGGTGTGTCAGCCTAAATCTAGAAAGTGTCTCTATAGAGACCACAGGTCTTTCTTATCAACATAACACAGAGACTGCCAAAACATGCCATGATGTATGTGGATAGACTAAAAGCTATGTCACTGTAATCTTTCTCATATAGGATGAGGTCACATCTGCCCCTCCAGACCACTGTCTGACTATGCCCTGGTGGGATTACTGCATGTCCAATACTATCAGATAGCTTATGATATCAGCAGAGTCTGTTAAAGACAGGATAAGTGTCCCACATGCTGGTGTAAAATACTCTTGGTAATGCCAAGCAACAGTTCACAAACACAGACACACACACACACACACACACACACACACACACACACACACACACACACACACACACACACACTCAGTTGACTGCAATGAGAATAGAACCTCTACCTATGTAAGTACACAGACTACAGAACACTGTACTTAATGCAATCGCCACAGCACAAGGGTGATTTATATAGGAGTGTACGCAAAATTATAGTAGATTACATCAGCATACCACGTGGGAGACAACAGGTTGGGAGGGCTACATGAAATGGATGTGTAGGTTCATGCAAATATCAAAATACTGGCAATCCATGCCCTTGGAGAAGTAACTGTAAGATAACATGCCTACTCTGCTGAATAGACACACACAGTTGACGGCAGTGAGAACAGAACCCCTACCTAAGTACACAGACCATAGAACACAGTACTTAATGCAAGCACCATGGTACAAGTCTGATTTATACAGGAGTGCAAGTGAACTTATAGTAGATGACATCAGCAGGCCATGTGGGAAACAAAAGGTTGGGAGGGCTACAAGAAATGGATATGTAGGCTTGTGCAAGTATCAAAATATTGGCAATCTGTGCTACTGGAGAAGTAACTGTAGGATACCACATCTACTCTGCTGACTAGACATACACAGTCAACTGCAGTGAAAATAGATCCCTACCTATCTAAGTGCACAGTCTACAGAACAACGTACTTAACACAAGCAGCATGGCACAAGTCTGATTTGTACAGAAGTGCAGGTGTACTTATAGTAGATAAGTGCTGCCAAAGCTTTCGACACCATTCCTAACTCGAGTATTACAGAAAAACTCACCAGCCTGAACATAAACCCCTACGTCACGAGATGGGTTGCCAAATGGCTTACAGACAGAACTCACACGGTAAGAATAGCGGGCTCCAGGTCCGACTCTGAACCAGTCACAAGTGGTGTCCTGCAAGGCTCAGTCCTGGGACCCCTACTGTTCGGCATATACTTCTCAGAAGTACAGGCAAACAAAGGAGGACTGTGGCTAACCAAGTTCGCCGATGACTGCAAACTGGGAGCCATAATTGACTCTCCGGCTGACACGGACATCCTCCAAAAGCGCCTTACTGAGACGGACATCTGGTGTCAAAGTCATGGCCTCAAGCTAAATGCCAAAACATGCATAGTCATCCCGTTTGGGAAAAACAAAACACCCATGAATTACCACATAGGTGGCAGCCCCCTTAATGCAGAAGAGGTAATAAGAGATCTGGGGACCCAGGTAGATGGTAATCTCTCCTTTGACAATCATATTGCCAAAGTAGTTAGGAAATCCTTCTATGTGGCCCATCTAATTACTAAAGGGTTTGCATCTAGAAATAAAGAGGTTATAGTGCCCCTCTACTCATCACTCATCAGACCCATCATAGAGTACAATGCCCCATTTGGGATGTACCTCACAAGACACTTCCAACAGCTGGAGAGACCACAAAAGTACCTCACCAAGACCATTACTGGCCTCAAACATATGTCCTATGCAGCCCGACTGAAAAAACTCTGGCTGTACTCAGTGGCATATCACTTACTCAGAGGTGATCTCTGCCTGACTTACAAAGCCATGTCCAACTCAGAATTGATGGACATGCTCCACCTAAAGAAATCCAAGACACTGCGAGCCACGCGCTCTAGTGAGCTAAACCTCACCACAACAATAAATAGAATATGCTGGAGGGATAGATTCCTGTCAAAGAGACTTCCCATGCTTTGGAACAAAATTCCAAACTACATTAGGCAGAGCCCCTCACTAACGCTCTTCAAGAGAAACCTTGACGAGTGGATGGGTAACAGAAAATACACCCCTGGAATCACTTCATTGGCTCTGCTTGACAGAGGATCAGTTAATCAATGGGGAGGTGAAAGCCGACACACTCTGACTAGGCTTATAAATGCCCTCGGGCAGATAGCCTAGTACCTACCTATGAACCTATGAACATCAGCAGGTCATGTGGGGAACAATAGCTTGGAAAGCCTGCATAGACACAGAGCTTCTTAACTTCATATGAGACTACTAGCCTAATAGCACTAGGCTGTTTAGAAGCAACACAAGTACCCTTATTGAGCATAGCTGGATACTTGAGTTTAGCAGAGCAAGGTTGTGAGCACCACCAACTGGCTGTCTCCATGAAGGAGAGCACAAATTTACATACTACAATTTGTAGTGTGGTTGATATATTTGCAGACAAAGTACTGAGACCCCAGGGTTGTAATGCTTGCTGAGGGAGTGGCCAACAAATGGATGTATTGTAAATATATGATGTATAGTTAGATCAGGCCCTTAGTTTGTAATGTTTCCATATGTAGTTTTATGTCATACAAAGGAAATGGACAATAAACAATAATAAAGCATCATATATACAGTTCCACAGCACAGTGAGCAGTGGGTTTGTGCCATGGTTAACAAAGTGTACACGCATGTGAGATACACCTGTCTGTGAGTAGGTAAGCAATGCACAAATGGAAGATTCACTGCTAATGTCTGACAGTTAGTATTGAGCATTTCACATATACCTGCTGGTTATCAGCACAACATTTGTGTGATAGTAAGCAGAGTGCAACAGTGGCAAGCAATGCAATTTCAGAGTTATTGCATGTACAGTCAGTTGTGTATGTGTTGTTGGCAAAAGTGAAGTCCATGCTGGTTCAGATAGCAAGAATACATTTACTAAAGTACACAAAATACCACCAGTCTTACAATGATCTTAATGTGATAATACATTGATTACTAAATCAGTAAAAGTAACTGTGTATGGAATATGCTGTATTTGAACCCAGGACCATGTGTATGGCAGTCCTGCACTTATACCTGTTGCTACAAGAAGGCTGAGGAAACAGATGTCTGTGGTGCACTTCATTGCTGTAAACTGCAATGTGACAGAAGTAAAACAATGGCTGCACACTCTATACTAGAACCAATACCATCTGTACTCCAGGCCAGGTTTTCACAGTGGCCAAGACCATTAATTGAATGTATCCGGTTCCTATGTTTGGCTATCTGCTTCCTAGGTGGTCCATTTTTTCCTGTTTCCACAATACCATGCTTTGTGCAAACCAGATAAGCACAGCTAAACCTGAAATGTATTTGTACTCCAGTTTCACTGTTTGCGTTACATGGCACATCGCACAAAAATTGGAATTAAAAACAAGAAAAATAAGAAAAGGAAAAAAGGGAGGCATAAGTGAAATGAAGAAAAGCAATGTAAGTATGCACTTAGTGATCTCACAACTTATTATGATTATACTTGCAGATATACAGTTCTGTCTTACATTTCTGTGATTCTTGGTAGTTCATCACTTATCTGACCAGTAGTATGAGACATGCAGTGTGTAGTTTCATAGGTTTGTACTAAGCTAACTGTCCTTGAGAGCCATTTTAAGCCTAGCCAATTATCCCTTGTGAGACTCAAACCCTGCAGCTTGTGTTTGTAAGGCAAACACCTTAACCATTAGGCCACCCTCCCATTCCACATCATTGGCCTTAAAATGTGTTAGGACATTAACTGGGAGTAATATGATATGCAGTTGCCAGCAACTGAAGGCCAGGTTGGATGGCACAAACAAGCATATAATGTTCTTTTATGGGGAGCATTTGTGAGTTACTGCTATGGCATGAACAAGGGTGCATTGCTATTTTGGGGGGACAAAGCTCAGTTACTGTTATGGCACAAACAACCATAGCCTGTTCTTTTGGGGGGAGCAAAGGTGAGTTACTGCTATGGCACAAACAAGGATATGATGCTTTTTTCCTCTCTTTGTTCTGCATCCTACCTGTTTGACCTTGAAAATGGCTGTGAGGTAAGAAACTGCAATCTGTATCATTACTTTCTAACTTCTCTCCTTAATGATTTACCAGTACAAAGGAATGGTGCTAAACTGAGGGCATACAGTGATCATCAGTACTTTGGAGAGGTATGACTGCATGAATCTTTGATGCCTGAGGCCTAATACTTAGTAATGGACACACATAAGTAAAATAAGTCTCTGCTGTCACATGTTAAGGTACTTTCTGTACAAACCCACCACTATTTACTTGGTTACTGTACCAAGTTAAGAAATACAATGGTTGCTATAATATTATTAAAGAATACACTCTAAGTTCAGCACTTACCTTGTAAATGCAGCAGTTGACACAGTTTTA